>NW_026539201.1:0-200000 GCF_027791375.1 Indicator indicator
CCAGCCTGCTCAAGGAGGGGGAAGGGAGAGTGTTGATGCAGACACCCCCCATCCAATGTCTCCTGTGTGGTCACTCTCAGAGGTGAGAGGGTGACATGCTGTGACCCAGGGGCTCGGTTGGGATTTGTTTACCCCCCACAGCCTGCAGGAGAAGCTCCCTGCTCAGGTCCCTTTGCTGCAGGAAACCCAAATCCCCTCTGGATTCCCTGACAGCACAGGCAGCCCCAGCCCTATTCCTGCTCTCATCCTATTCCTGGCCCTATCCCAACCCCAACACCAGTCACAACCCATCCCTGCCCCCATCCCCAGCCCCATCCCAGCCCTGGCTCCATCCCAGACCCAATCGCACCCCAGCCCTATTCCTATTCCCATTCCATTGCTGGCTCCATCCCAACCCCAACACCAATCACAACCCATCCCTACCCCCAGCCCTAGTCCCAGCCCAGCCCTATCCCCATTCCCACCCCAGCCCGGGCTCCATCCCCAGTCCCACCCCAGCCCTATCCTCTCCCCACTCCCATCCCATCCCTGTCAGCGTCCCAACCCCACCCTCTTTCTCAATCCCACCCCAATTCCATCTCATTTCCCATCCTGTTCCTGACCCCAGTCCATGCCATCCCTGCCCCCATCTCACCCTGTCCCCCATCCCATCCAAACTTCACCTCCAATCCCCCCACTTCTCCTGCCATGTCCCCCCCACACCTCCTCTTCCCATCCCCATTCCTATTACCACCCAACCCCCTCAACCGAATCCCTCCTCAATCCCAATCTCAGACCCTCCCCTTCCCAGCCCCCTCCCTCCCCTGTTTCACCCTCCCTATCCTCCCCCACTCCCTCCCCCCACCCCCCCGCTTCCATCCGGTGGGCGACGGCGGCACCGTGCGGCAGCGCCCGGCAGCGCCCGGGGCAGGACCAGGGAATGGTGCCTGGGCTTCGGGAAGGGGGAGGGGAGCAATGCCAGTGTTTGGATGCTCCCCGAGACTGGGCGGGATGTGGCCCTCCCGAGGTGGGCGTAGGGCTGTGGGTGCTCCCCAGGATGCGGGGCAGGATCGGTCCCTCGGTGCCCGGTCGCTGGATGCTCCCCGGGATGCGGGGCTGGATCCTGGGTTCTGGGGAGCGGCTGCAGCGTGGGGAGGGGGCTGAGGAGCGCTCTGTACCCCACCACCACCTCCAAGCGAGGAGCACAGCCCGGAGCCCCGGGGAGCGGAGGGGACCCGGTGCAGTGGCGGCGGTGGCCGGGGGGTGGCACGGCGGAGCGAGGCGGTGATGCTGCCGGGGAGGGTCCCCGGGCTCCGCACCCCCGGTTCCGCAGCCTCTTCTTCCTCCCCTCTCCGCCCGCATCCTTGCTTCCTGGCATCCTTGCGCTCCTGTTTTCCTGGAATCCCTGCTTTCCAGTATCCCTGCCTTCCTGCTTCCCTGCATCCTTGCTTCCCGGCATCCCTGTGCTCCTGCGTCCTCCCATCCTCCCCTTCCTGCACCACTCCCTGCATCCCTCCCTGCATCACTCCTTCCATCCTCCCATCCCTCCATCCGCCCTGCAGTCCTTCTTCCATCTCCCCACCCCTCCATCCCTGCATCCCTCCCTCCCTCCCCACACCCTCCTCAGCACCACCAAGGAGCTGATCCTTAACCCCCTCCCCGGCCCTGGGTGGGGAGCAGCAGGGGTTGGCAGCACAGGCCCAGAGTTGGGGTGGGGAGGGGGGGATGAAGGGGGGAGGGGTTGCTGCTGGGCTCTTCGGCAGCACCCAAGGGTGCAGAGGCTGAGTGACCCCTACCCAGCACCCCCATCCCAGCACCCCCCATCCCTGGGGATGAGGCAGCAGCGAGGGGGACTCGGCTCCACCAGGCAGCACCGCCGCAGCTGAGGGTATGTGCTGGGCATCCCCCCCCCCCCCAAATCCCACCTGAATATTAAGGGGACTGCACAGAGCAAGGGGCTGGGGGTAAGGGGGTCCCACGGGGAGGGGGTGTTGCTTGGTGTCAGTGTGGGTTTGGGGGTGACTGAGGGAATCAGGGGGGTGAATCCCCCCTGTGGGATTCAGCGGGAGCAGGGTCTGGCCTGGTGGGCTCCACAAAGCTGAATTAGCCCCAGAAAGGTGGGGATGGGGTGGGAAAAATTGGGGGGCTGATGTGAAAGCTGGGAGGGGGACACACACACACACACAAAGGATAAGCAAGGGGGGGGGGGGGGGAAGATTATCTCCAAAGGGAGCATACGTGCCTGGTGGGAAGGAGATTTGTGGCTGCCACTTCATCCTGCTGGATAATCCCAAGCCATGCTCGGGGTTTGGCCATCTGGGTGCTGGCATTGGGAGGGGGACACAGAGTGAGGTGAGGGGGGGGGGGGGGGCGGGGGGGGGGCTGTGGAGATGACTATGGAGGGGTGAAGGGGGGGCCACAACGAATTTGAGTCTCTTCTTCTGAGCAGGAGCTCACAGCCCACCATGCCCTCCTCCAAGAGCAGCAGTGAGTACTGGATTGATGGATCCCGCCGGGATGCAGCCCTGGAAGATTTCTACATCGTGGGCCCCGAGCTGGGACGGTACTGGCTGCTGGGGGGGGTGGCAGCAGGAGTTGGGGGGTGGCAGGAGCCCACCCTGCATGGGAGTGGGTCCTGACTGGGGAAGGTGCTGGCCTGGTGGGGAGAAGAAGGGATGGAGGGATGAAGAAGGGGTCTAGAGGGATGGAGAAGGGGTCTGGAGCAAAGAGGATGGAGGGATGGAGAAGGGGGTGGAGGGGTGGAGAAAGGGCAGGGGTCAAGGGGGATGGAAAGTTGGAGAAGGGGGATGGATCAAAGGGGATGGAAAGAGATGGAGAAGGGGGGTGGATTAAGGGGGATGGAGGGATGAGGAAAGGGGATGGATCAAGGGGAATGGAGAGATGGAGAAAGGGGATGGATTAAGGGGGATGGAGGGATGAAGAAAGGGGATGGATCAAAGGGAGTGGAGGCATGGAGAAGGAAGATGGATCAAAAAGGACAGAGGGATGGAGAAGGGGGGGGGGGCAAAGGGATGGAGGAGGCAGAGGGAATGGAAGGAGACTCTGTGCCCACATCTAAGGTGGTGCCTGGGTTGTGTTATGACACTGCAGTGGTGGTTGTGGGAGCTCAATGCAAGATGCCAGGTTCTCCATGGGCATTTCCCACCCCCATGGTGGGCACTGGGCTCATGGTGAGACCCTCTGAGCACCCCGAGGCTGGGGGGAGGTAGGTGATGAGCCTGGCACCCCATGGTTCCTCCTGCAGTAGCCCCCTGCAAAGGACAGGCAGCGTGAGCCCTAGGGAAGGGACATGGCCCTGGGGGTAGATTTATTCCCAGATCTGAATCCAGGGCAGCCCAGGGTTGGTGCCAAGTGCCTGTGGGACCAGGAGGCTGTTGGTGCCCCAGGGGTTGCCCACACATCCTGGAGATGCCTGGGCTTGGGCACGTCTCTTGTCTGTGCTGGTGCCAAGGAGCTCCCATGCTGGGCCTGGCAGTGGTGGTGGACAGCAGGATGACCACGAGCCAGCAATGTGCCCTTCTGGCCAAGAAGGTCAATGGTCTCCTGGGGTGCATTAAGAAGAGCAAGGCCAGCAGGTCAAGAGAGGTTCTCCTCCCACTCTGCTCTGCCCTGGTGAGGCCACAGCTGGAGTATTGTGTCCAGTTCTGGGCTCCCCAGCTCAAGAGAGTCAGGGAACTGCTGGAGAGAGGACAGCAAAGGGCTACAAAGATGCTGAGGGGACTGAGACATCTCTCTTACGAAGAAAGCCTGAGGGACTTGGGGCTTTTTAGCCTGGAGAAGAGAAGACTGAGGGGAGATCTTCTCAATGCTGATCAATACTTCAAGTGTCAGGTGTCAGGAGGATGGCACCAGGCCAGTGGTGCCCAAGGGGTAACAGGCACAAGGTGGAGGCTAAGGAGCTCCATCTAAACATGAAGAGGAACCTTACATTGAGGGTAGTGGAGCAGGTGACCTTTTGTAGCCTGGATTTTTGCCAGGGGAGGGTTGGGTCAGGTATGGAGAAAAATTTCTTAACTGCAAGTGTGGTCAGGGGTTGGAACAGGCTGCCCAGGCAGGTGGTGGAAACTCCACCTCTTGACACTCTCAAAGCCCACCTGCACACCATCCTGTGCAACCTGACAGGACAAAAAAAAAAAAAAATCAACAAACAAAACCACAGAAAATCACAGAATATATCTGGTTGGAAGAGATCTCAAAGATCTCAGTGCCTCGACCTGGCACTGAAGGCTCAACACGGCCCTGAAAAGAAAGGGACATCTTGAAAACTCTTACAAATCCCTTTCCTCTCTCACTGCCTGCCTGGACCTGCTGCACATCTGGCAGGCAGGACACTGCCCAACCCCAGCCCTGAAATGCTGCCTGTCTAGCACCACTCCAACCTTCACCTGCTGAAGGCCCCTGTCTGACACCAACAAACTGGCAGCAAAGTTACTCTCTTCATCACTTTCTTAGGAAAGTCCAAGGTGGTTTATTTTGTCAAGTACCAACCTGCTTTGGCTGACCCTGCTTGAGCAGGAGGATTGGACTCAACAGGCTCCAGATCTCCCTTCCAACCCTTAGCACTCTGTGATTCCATGATCACAGCAGGGCCATGGGCAGCAGATAGGGCAAGGGGTAATGGATATGAACTCCAGCACAGGAGGTTCCACCTCAGCATGAGAAGGAACTTCTTCAGTGTGAGGGTCACAGAGCACTGGAGCAGGCTGCCCAGAGAGGTTGTGGAGTCTCCTTCTCTGGAGACTTCCAAGCCCCATCTGGATGTGTTCCTGTGTGACCTGTGCTGGTTTCTATGGTCCTGCTCTGGCAGGGGGGTTGGACTTGATGATCTTTGAAGGTCCCTTCCAACCCCTAACATCCTGTGATCCTGTGCTGGGGTTGGTCTCTTCTCCCAGACAACCAGCAGCAGAACAAGAGGACACAGCCTCAAGCTGCACCAGAGGAAGTTTAGGCTGGAGGTGAGGAGAAAGTTCTTCCCAGAAAGAGTAACTGACCTTGGGATGTGCTGCCCAGGGAGGTGGTGGAATCCCAGTCCCTGGAGGTGTGCAAAAAAAAACCTTGGATGTGGCACTTGGAGCCAGGGTTTAGTTGTCAGGAGGTGTTAGGTGACAGCTTGGACTTGATGATCTCGGAGGACTTTTCCAACCCGGATAATTCTGTGATGATGCAGTGACACCAACTCAGCTGCAGGTCGCCACCGTCCTGTCTCCGCGGACCGGCCCCGGCGCTCGGCTGGCTGCCGGTGCCCTCCCCTGCCCCCGTCCCCAGCCAGCGGCAGGCTCCCACAGCAAATCCCATTGTTCAACATTTTCCAGTTCATCTGTAAAGCAAATGCAATTATCTCCTGTCGCAGTCAAGGTTGATTGCAGATATTTATTTGAGACCTTAAGCAGCCGGAGAGCGAGGGAGCGGCGGCCGCGGGGGCGCTGCGGGAGGGGGATAGGGGGCGGCGAATGCCGGCGCCCAGCCGTCCGCTACCGTCCGTTGGGAATGAGTCAGGGGCAGCCGGTGTGCTGCTATGGGCACAGAGGGTTTGCTCTGTGGCCGAGGAGTGACCCTGGCACCTCCTAAAGGCTGAGCCGAGGGCTTCTAAATCAGAAAATTGTCAGGGTTGGAAGGGACCTCAAGGCTCAGCCAGTGCCAACCCCCCTGCCATGCCCAGGGACACCTCACACCACAGCAGGTTGCTCACAGCCACCTCCAGCCTGACCTTAAAAACCTCCAGGGATGAGGCTTCCACCACCTCCCTGGGCAACCTGTGCCAGGCTCTCACCACCCTCCTGGGGAAGAATTTCTTCTTCACATCCAATCTGAATCTCCTCACTTCTAGTTTTGTTCCATTCCCCCCAGTCCTACCACTCCCTGACACCCTAAGAAGTCCCTCCCCAGCTTTCTTGTAGCCCCCTTCAGATACTAGAAGGCCACTAATGAGCTCTTTAGCAGAAGGAATCGAGCTGCAAATTGTCTGTACAAAAAAAAAAAAAAAAGACTGCTGTGGGAGGATGAAGAGGTGCTGGAGTTGTGTTGGGATTGAGAGAATCAGGGAATTGTTTGGGCTGGAAAAGGCCTCTAAGGTCATCCAGTCCAGCCAGCAACCCAACCCCACCATGGGCACCAAACCATGGCCCCAAGTGCCATGGCCAAAGGGTTCTGGAACACCTCCAGGGATGGGGACTCCACCACCTCCCTTGGGCAGCCTGTTCCAGTCCCTGGCCAGGAACCTAACCCTCCCCTGGCTCAATTTCAGACCATTTCCTCTCTTTCTATCACCTATGGAGTAGAGAAGGCCACTTTGGGTTCAAATTGAAACCTGCCTCCACTCCTGAGCTGGAGTTGTGTGGACAAGGAGGGGGGGGGGAAAGTTTCTGCTCAGCCCCTGGAGGGACTCAGAGAGGGAAAAAGGAACCTTTGCAAGCTCTTCACCATGGATATTTTCATAGAATGGACTGGGTTTGGAAGAGACCTTCAAGATCATCCAGTTCCAACCCTCCTGCCATGGGCAGGGACACCTCCCACCAGCCCAGGTTGCTCAAGGCCTCACCCAACCTGGCCTTGAACACCTCCAGGCAGGAGGCATCTGGAGAAGGCAGTGGTGACAACCACCACTCCCCTTTGAGCCTGGGCAATTTGTTCCCAAATTGTTGTTTTGTTTTGTTTTGTTTTTTTTCTTGGCACAATGAAATTCAGAAGAAAATTCAGAGAGGACATGGAAGAAGAGGAGAAAACAGCAACAACAACAACAACAACAACAACAACAACAACAACAAATCATTTGAGAAATAGTTGAGGTGCAGGACTGCCAGGTCTTGCTCACTTCCACAGCATCCCCAGGCCCCACAGCATCCCCCTGACAGCTGGTACCCAGCTCTGCTGTTGCCATGGGAACGTGATTCCCAAGTTCAGCTGGATGAGCTGCAAGATCCACTCTCGTTTTCCAAGCAAATCTCTCTTCCCTGAGAGCACCCCCGGGGAGCACCAGCAGCTTGCAGTGCATGGGGCTGCAGCAAATCGTGGAATCATGGAACTGTTTGGCTTGGAAAAGCCTTCTGAGACCATCCAGGATCTGAAGAGGGCCTACAAGAAAGCTGGGGAGGGAGTTTTTAGGCTATAAGGTAGTGACAGGACTGGGGGGGATGGAACAAAGCTGGAAGTGGGGAGATTCAGGCTGGATGTGAGGAAGAAGTTCTTCACCATGAGAGTGGTGAGAGCCTGGAATGGGTTGTCCAGGGAGGTGGTTGAGGCTCCATCCCTGGAGGTGTTTAAGGCCAGGCTGGATGAGGCTCTGGCCAGCCTGATGCAGTGTGAGGTGTCCCTGCCCATGGCAGGAGGGTTGGAATTGGATGATCCTTGTGGTCCCTTCCAACCCTGACTGATTCTATGATTCTATGATCCAGTGCAGCCAGCAACCCAACCCCACCATGGCCACCAAACCATGGCCCCAAGTGCCATGGCCACAGGTTTCTTGAACACCTCCAGAGATGAGGACTCCACCACCTCCGCCATTGGCTCTTCCAATCCCTTTGCAGCAAAGAAACTTTTCCTCCTCTCCAACCTGATCCTCCCCTGGCACAATTTCAGTCCCTTTCCTCTCCTTCTATCACCTGATACTGTAAAGAATAGGTTGGTAAAGCCCTTTAAGATCATCAACCCAACCCCACCATGGCCACCAAACCATGGCTCCAAGTGCCATGGCCACAGGTTTCTTGAACCCCTCGAGGGATGGGGACTCCACCACCTCCCTGGGCAGTCTCTTCCAATCCCTCTGGCAGCAAATTCTTCCTCATCTCCCACCTGCCCCTCCCCTGGCACAACTTCAGGCCATGAAAGGTCACCTGCAGCCACACCATGGCTCGGCCTTGGTCTTGGGGGAGATTTTGGAGGGGCAGAGGATGGTGTCTGGGTGCAGGGGCTTTGGGTCTTGGTGCTGACCTGAGGTGGGGGCACAGGGATGTTATACAGCCTCGAGGCAGCTCCTGAGCTGGGTCCCAGAAGATGGTGAAGCCACAGAGCAAGGAAATGCAGTTGATTACTTGAGGGGGTGAGATTTAATCTGGCTCCAAGATTGCCAAGGAGCCACAGCAGGACCCAAGCACAAGGCTGATTTCACTGTCCAGTGGGTAGAAAATGTTATTAACCAGGTCTGAACCTCCCTGGCACTGCTGGGGCTGAACTGGAGCCAAGCCAGCAGAACCTGGAGTGGTTTAACCTGGTGGGGAGGGGGTTTGCAGCCAGGAGCACACATCCCCCCCCCTCCTGTGACACAGCTGGGAGAGAGCCAGGGCTGAGATGGGGACTCTGGCAGCACTGATCCCAGCAGAGGTTGTCCTCATGAGCAGGGTGAGGGAAGCTCCATCCTGTTGGGAAAGCTGCTTAAGGATTTAAAGCTGGTGTAAGGCAGGGGTTTAATTACAATGGCTTTACTGGGCCAGGCTGGGAGGGGGCTGCACGAGGAGGGGGCTGCATGCTGAGCTCCCAGAACCTGGTGCTGGCAAATGGAGGGGCAAAGGGTGAGTGGGACGTTGGTGAGAGCCTGGAATGGGTTGCCCAGGGAGGTGGTTGAGGCTCCATCCCTGGAGGTGTTTGCAGCCAGGCTGGATGAGGCTCTGGCCAGCCTGATCTGTGTGAGGTGTCCCTGCCTGTGGCAGGAGGGTTGGAAGTCGATGACCCTTGGGGTCCTTTCCAACCCTGACTGATTCTATGATTCTGTGATTCCCTCCATCTCTGTCCTCCCCCCTCCAGGGGAGCCACCTCGGTTGTGTACAGCTGTGAGGAGAAGGGCACAGGCAGCCCCTATGCTGCCAAGATCCTGAAGAAGACGGTGAGTGTGGGTGGGTGGGGGGCTGGGGGGTGATGAGGGGGGGGTCTGCTCCCTTCCCACACCACCTTGGAACCAGTGGGGCACTGGGATGGGCACTGGGCTGGCAGCTGGGGCAGCACTGCTGCAGCCTGAGGGTCCCAGGTGAACAAAAGATGGGTGCTGGGTGCATGAGGGGAGGGTCTCTGCATCCAATCTGAACCTCCCCTGGCACAACTTCAGGCCACAAAAGGTCACCTGCAGCCACACCATGGCTTGGGCTTGGTCTCAGGGGGGATTTTGGGGAGGCAAAAGAGGGTGTCTGGGTGCAGGGGCTGGGCTTTGGGTGTTGGTGCTGGCCTGAGCACAGGGGGCTGGTCACAGGGGGGCTGTGAGCCTCAGGGCAGAGTTGGGGGGGGGGGGAGGGCAGGGGTGAGGGGAGGCTGGATCCAGAGCCAGCAGCAGAGGTAGCACCACTCCTGTGTGGCTTCCTCTTTCCAGATTGACAAAAAGATTGTGAGGACAGAGATCGGGGTCCTGCTGCGGCTCTCACACCCCAACATCGTGAGTATGACCCCAGGGGAGCACAGCTGCACCCCCTGCCCCCTCCCTGCCCTGCAGATAGGCTCAGGGGTGCCCAGACCTTGCTGTGCCTACCACGACTCCCCCCTCACTGCCTCAGCTTCACAGATTGCAGCAGGTTGGAAGGGACCCCCCCAGGGCACCTTGTGCAAGCCCCCTGCAGGCAGCAGGGACAGCTCCAGCCAGAGCAGGCTGCCCAGGCCCACATCCAGGCTGATCCTGAATGTCTCCAGGGATGGAACCTCCACCACCTCCCTGGGCAACCTGTGCCAGTGTCTGCCCAACCCTCACTGTGCAGAACTTCCTCCTGATGTCCAACTCTGCCCTGCTCCAGTTTCCCTCAGCCTATCCCCACAGCCCCTTCTGCACAGCCCCTCCCCAGCCTGCCTGGAGGTCCCCTGCAGACACTGAAATGCAGCTCTGAGGTCTGCCTGCAGCCTTCTCTTCTCCAGGCTGAACTCTCTCAGCCTGTCCCACAGCAGAGGTTCTCCAGCCCTCTGCTCACCTTTGTGGTCCGTGAAGCCACACGAACCCGATCCTTGCAGCACCTTTGAGCTTCCCAGCTCTGATATCAGGAGCTAGAGCCCCCCCTCCTCCCCTCCCCTTCCTTCTTGGTCCTCCCCCTTGCCCCCCTGCCCTGAGATTTCCATTTACTAAGCAATTTCCATCGAGGAGATCAAATGAAGAGCACAGAAAATTGCCCGTCGGTAACGACTGCTGCAAGGGGGAGATAAAAGGGGAGGCTGAGGCCGCGGGGGCTGCGTCCTGCTCTCCGTTCCTCTTGCTCAGCGCCGCAGGGATCAGGGCAGCTCGGCTGCACCGATTCGCAACGGCCAGCAGAGGATCAAAACCTGCCGGTGTCAGCAGAGCCACCTAGCCCTGCCACCTCGGTCCCCCAGCAGTGCTGGGGAGCTCAGGGGCTCCTTGTTCCCCCCCCGCCCTCCACCTGTCCAAAAAAAAAAAAAAAAAAAAAAAAAAAAAGGTTTAATGCTGGCTGCTTGCTGGCTCCAGCAGGAAATTGAGGAGGGGAGCTTGAGACGGGAGATGAGGAAGGAATTCTTGCCAGATAGTCAAAGGTGAGGCTGGACAGGACTCTGAGCAACCTGATCTAGTGGAGGATGTCCCTGCTGACTGCAGGGGGTTGGACTGGGTGAGCTTTGGAGGTCCCTTCCATCCCAACCCATTCTGTGATTCTGTGAGTTCCAGATGGACTGGAGTGGCACAAAGGGCTGCTGGGGACAAGCAAACCTTGGGTGGGAAGAGAAACCCAAAACTCAAGAGGCAAATATTAGGAAGGAATTCGTGCCAGGGAGGGTGGGGAGACACTGGAACAGGATGTGGATGTCTCCTCCCTGGAGGTGTTCAAGGCCAGGTTGGATGCAGCCTTGAGCAAGCTGGGCTGGTGGGAGGTGTCCCTGGCAGAGGGGTTGGGACTGGATGATCTTCAAGGTCCCTTCCAACCTAAACCACTCTGGGTGATCCTGCCCTGGCAGGGGGGTTGGGACTGGATGATCTTCAAGGTCCCTTCCAACCTAAACCACTCTGGGTGATCCTGCCCTGGCAGGGGGCTTGGAACTGGATGATCTTTTGAGGTCCCTTCCAACCCCTAATGTTCTGTGATTCTGTGATTCCATGGATCTGTGGATCTTGGAGACAACCAGAGTTAAAGGAACAGCACAAAAAAAGCCACCTGGAAGCCACTGTGGTGTTGGGGGCTGGCTCTTGGGGGGTGAGAGAGATCCTGCTCTGATTGATTTTGTGGCTGGAACCTCACCACAACACCACTGAGCCATCACCAGGAGGTCATTGAGACACCAGTGAGCCACTGGCTGCTGCTGCCCCAGCTCAAAAACCCACACCAAGCATCCTTGGAGGTATGGAGGAAGCCCACAGGGGTGTCCTGCCTACCTACCACCACCCAAAACCTTGATGCAAAGAGATGAAGTTTTGAGAGGTGCAACACATCCCCAAAATGGAGATGATGGAGGCAAAGACACTGGAGCTGGGCTGCCCTTGAGCCCCTGGCCTTGACTTGGATGTTGGATTGTTTGAGCTGTTTCAGCATTTTGAGGCACTTCAGCCTTTCCCATGGAGACATCTCCTTATCCCAGGACCTCTGGGGAAGTGCAGGGACACCAGGTGGGATGGGGATTGCCTGCTCAGGGAGCAGCCTGATGGTGTCAGTCATGGATGATGGAGAAAGATTCCTCTGGATGTGTTATCAGCAACACAGCAGAACATCTGATCTCATAGAGTCAGGGAATGGGTTGGGTTGGAAGGGACCTTGAAGATCATCCAGTTCCAAGCCCCCCTTGCCAGGGAAGGATCACCCAGAGTGGTTTAGGTTGGAAGGGACCTTAAGGATCATCCAGTCCCAACCCCCTGCCATGGGCAGGGACACTTCCCACCAGCCCAGGTTGCTCAAGGCCTCATCCAGCCTGGCCTTGAACACCTCCAGGGAGGAGGCATCCACAACCTCCCTTGGGCAACCTATCCCAGTCTCTCCCAACCCTCACTCTCAACAATTTCTTCCTCCTCTCCACTCTCAATCTCCTCTCTCCCAGCTCAAAGCCATTGCCTCTCATCCTGTCACTCCCAGCCCTTGTCCAAAAATCGCTCTCCTGTAGCTCCCTTCAGGTCCTGCAAGTTCTCTAAGGTACTTCAGGCTCTCTAAAGTCTCTCTGTCACCTTCTTGTCTCCATGTTGAACATCCCCAACGCTCCCAACCCATCCCCATTCTCCCTCCTCCTCTTCCTCTGTTCAGCAGCACCACAGGGCCAGGGAGCAGGACAATACAGTTGGAATCTTTAAATCCCTGAGTTCCCTGTCAGGTTCTGCTCCCTCCCAGGTTCAAGTGAATCCCTTCCAGAGGAGCTGCTGTGTTTCATCAGCGAGGTTGGGGCTGCCTGAGCTCTTCACTATCGGTCGGCGCCGACCTCGGCAGCAGCTGCTAATAGGATTGAGAACTTCTGAAGTTAATAGGGGGGAGGGAAATAAATTACAGAGCTTCTGTGTATGATTATAATGCAATAAGCTGCCACACAGTGTCTCTTCCCCCTGCAGGGGTAGCCTTGGCTTGTCACCCAGCCTTGTGAAGGTAATGATGAAAGCCCCATGAAATTCGTGGCGGCACAAAAAAAAAGGTCCCGAGAAGCATGAAATGCTCTGGTTTCCATTTCAAAAACAAGCAAGGAAAGGAAAAAGAAAGAAAAGAAAGAAGAAGAAAAAGGGGGGGGGGGGAAAAACCCCAACCCAAGCCAACACCCCCCCCCCCCCAAAAAAAAAAACCCACCCTGCATTTGTAGTTTGAAGAGAAACCTGTTCATTCCAGATGGGCTGAGGGAGCTGGGATGTTCAGTCTGGAGAAGAGAAGGCTCCAGGGAGACCTTAGGGATGGCTTCCAGAACCTGAAGATGTTTCAGGAGGGTTGGGGCTGTTCAGTCTGGAGAAGAGAAGGCTCCAGGGAGACCTTAGAGATGGCTTCCAGAACCTGAAGATGTTTCAGGAGGGTTGGGGCTGTTCAGTCTGGAGAAGAGAAGGCTCCAGGGAGACCTTAGGGATGGCTTCCAGAACCTGAAGGGGTTTCAGGAGAGTTGGGACTGTTCAGTCTGGAGAGGAGAAGGCTCCAGGGAGGCATTAGGGAAGCCTTCCAGCACCTGAATGGGCTACAAGAAGGCTGCCGAGGGACTGTTCCCAAAGGCCTGCACTGATAGGTCGAGGGGCAATGGCTTCAAACTAGAGCAGAGCAGATTTAGATTGGATGTGAGGAGCAAGTTCTGCACCAGGAGGCTGCTGGAACACTGCAACAGGTTGCCCAGGGAGGTAGTTGGGGTCTCATCCTTGGAGATATTCAAGATGAGGCTGGACAGGACTCTGAGCAACCTGATCTAGTGGAGGATGTCCCTGCTGACTGCAGAGGGGTTGGACTGGATGACCTTTGGAGGTCCCTTCCAAGCCAACCCATTCTGTGATTCTGTGATTCTGTGAGTTCCAGATGGACTGGAGTGGCACAAAGGGCTGCTGGGGACAAACTCACCTTGGGTGGGAAGAGAAACCCAAAACTCAAGAGGCAAATATTAGGAAGGAATTCTTGCCAGGGAGGGTGGGGAGACACTGGAACAGGTTGCCCAGGGAGGCTGTGGATGTCTCCTGCCTGGAAGTGTTCAAGGCCAGGTTGGATGAAGCCTTGAGCAAGCTGGGCTGGTGGGAGGTGTCCCTGCCCATGGCAAGGGGTTGGCACTGGGTGATCTTCAAGATCCCTTCCAACCCAACCCATTCTATGCCCTACAAATCTACATCCCACATCTTCATCCCTCCTGTCACCCCTTCCAGATCAAGCTGAAGGAGATCTTTGAGACACCCTCTGAGATCGCCCTGGTCCTGGAGCTGGTGACCGGAGGAGAGCTCTTTGACAGGTAACCCCTGCCCAGCTGCCAGCCAGCCTGATGGGCATGAGGATGAGGATGGAGGGAGCTGGAGGATAGGGGGGATGGTGCATGGGGGGCAGGGTGCTGACCCCTTGTGCCTGCAGGATCGTGGAGAGAGGTTTCTACAGCGAGCGGGACGCAGCCCACGTCGTCAAGCAGATCCTGGAAGCTGTTTCGGTAATGTGGCCCCAGCACCGCCCCAGCATGGTCCCAGCACCGCCCCAGCATGGTCCCAGCACGGCCCCAGTATGGCCCCAGCACAGCCCCAGCATGGTCCCAGCATAGCCCCAGCATGGCCCCAGCATGGCCCCAGCATGGCCCCAGCATAGCCCCAGCATGGTCCCAGCATAGCCCCAGTCGGGTGAGCGATCCCCCCCCACACATAACCGCAGCCACGAAGCATGAAGTGTTCCAGCAAGTCACTACAATGGCATGAATTGACACTCCACATGCCTTATCATCACGGCCATCGACTTTGCTCCCCCAGGGACTCCCAGCCTCCTCCCAGGAGCTCCCCCCCAGACCCCTGGACAGAGAAGCGTTAGTGCAGAGTGTAACTAGCGATGGTCCCAGCATAGCCCCAGCATAGCCCCAGAATGGTCCCAGCATGGCCCCTGCACGGCCCCAGCATGGCCCCAGCATGGCCCCAGCACGGTCCCAGCATGGCCCCAGCATCGTCCCAGCATGGCCCCAGCACAGCCCCGGCATGGCCCCAGCATGGCCCCAGCACAGTCCCAGCACAGCCCCAGCATCGTCCCAGCATGGCCCCAGCACGGCCCCAGCATGGCCCCAGCACAGCCCCAGCATTGTCCCAGCATGGCCCCAGCATGGCCCCAGCATGGCCCCAGCACGGTCCCAGCACGGCCCCAGCACAGCCCCAGCATGGCCCCAGCATGGCCCCAGCATGGCCCCAGCATGGTCCCAGCATGGCCCCAGCATAGCCCCAGCATGGCCCCAGAATGGCCCCAGCATGGCCCCAGCACGGCCCCAGCATGGCCCCAGCATGGCCCCAGCACGGTCCCAGCATGGCCCCAGCATGGCCCCAGCATAGCCCCAGCATGGCCCCAGCATGGCCCCAGCATGGCCCCAGCACAGTCCCAGCACAGCCCCAGCATCGTCCCCAGCATGGCCCCAGCACAGCCCCAGCATCGTCCCAGCATGGCCCCAGCACGGCCCCAGCATGGCCCCAGCATAGCCCCAGCATGGCCCCAGCATGGTCCCAGCATAGCCCCAGCACGGCCCCAGCATGGCCCCAGCATAGCCCCAGCACGGTCCCAGCATGGCCCCAGCACGGTCCCAGCACGGCCCCAGCATGGTCCCAGCATGGTCCCAGCATGGCCCCAGCATGTCTCTGTGTATCCCCCAAGCCCCATGGGATGTGTGTGGGTCAGGGCTGTCATTGTGGGGACTGTCCCCATCCCAAATACCCCTGGGGAGAGGCATTTGGAGATGCTCTCATCCCAAATACCCCTGGGGAGAGGCATCCAGAGCTGTCCCCATCCCAAATACCCCTGGGGAGAGGCTCACCCTTAGCCCTCTGAAGGCACCACTGGTGGAGATGCCTCTTCCAATCCATGCCTGGGGGGGGATGAGGAAGAGGAGGGAGGAAGGCCAGGCCGCTCTGCATCACAGGGCAGCTGGAGGTGGGGTTTCCATGGCAACAGGAGGGTTTGAAAATGGGAACTGAGACCTGGAAACGTCCTCCCCGTGCCCCCTGCACCAGCAGCTCCAGCACCACAGGAGCTGGGGTGCTCCCAAAGGAAGAGCCAAACGAGCTGGTGCTGTCT
This sequence comes from Indicator indicator, assembly GCF_027791375.1. Lineage (NCBI taxonomy): Eukaryota > Metazoa > Chordata > Aves > Piciformes > Indicatoridae > Indicator > Indicator indicator. Next base: position 15,588 of record NW_026539201.1, read on the forward strand.
TTGTGCCTGCTCCTGGATTGCTGCCACCTCCTCCTGAAGGCTGTCTGAGGAAGTTGGGGCTTCCCTTGTCCCCTTCCTGCACCCCACATCCTGCTCTCTCTCGTAGTATCTCCATGAAAATGGAGTTGTCCACCGTGACCTGAAGCCGGAGAACCTCCTCTACGCTGACCTGTCCCCTGATGCCCCCCTCAAAATCGGTGGGTTTGCTTGGGGGGGGGTGGGGGGGTGGGCTTCATGGCAGGAGGAGGGGTTAGAAGTGACCCTCCCTGACAGCAGCACCCTCTGTGTGTCCCCTTCAAGGTGATTTTGGGCTCTCCAAGATCGTGGATGAGCAGGACACCATGAAAACGGTCTGCGGGACGCCAGGGTACTGCGGTGAGCTGGGCAGGGGGAGAGGGGCTTGGGGTGGGGGGGAAGCTGCTCCCTGCCTGAGGCCCTGCACAGCTCAGTGCAGGGATGGATGGCTCCCAGGAGCTCTCCACCCCACTCACAGGTTGCATCAGGTGGGAAGGGACCCTCAAAGAGCATCTTGCCCAACCCCCCTGCACTCAGCAGGGACAGCTCCAACTGGAGCAGGCTGCCCAGGGACACACCAAGTTTGACCCTGGATGTCTCTAGGGATGGAGTCTCAACCACCTCCCTGGGCAACCTGTGCCAGTGTCTCCCCAAACCTCACTGTGCAGAACCTCCTCCTGGTGTCCAACCTCACTCTGCCCTGCTCCAGTCTCTCCCCAACCCTCACTGTGCAGAACTTCCTCCTGGTGTCCAACCTCACTCTGTCCTGCTCCACTCTCTCCCCAACCCTCACTGTGCAGAACTTCCTCCTGGTGTCCAACCTCACTCTGTCCTGCTCCAGTCTCTCCCCAGCCCTCACTGTGCAGAACTTCCTCCTGGTGTCCAACCTCACTCTGCCTTGCTCCATTTTCAAACCCATGCATCTGAACCCCCAAACTCTTCTTGCAGCCCCTGAAATCCTCCAGGGATGCCCTTATGGCCCCGAAGTGGACATGTGGTCCGTGGGGGTCATCACCTACATCTTGTGAGTACCCTGTGCATGCTGAAAGCCTGAGGCTGAGGTGCTTCGTTCCAGCAGCAGCTGGTTGAGTGCTGGGATGGTGTTTGGAAGCCTCCTTGCAGCTCCTCTCTCTCCCTGCTCACAGGCTGTGTGGCTTTGAGCCCTTCTTCGACCCTCGTGGGGATCAGTACATGTATGGCAGGATCCTCACCTGCGACTATGAGTTTGTGTCTCCATGGTGGGATGAGGTTTCCCTCAATGCCAAGGATTTGGTGAGCAAGCAGGGCCTTGAGGGGTTGCCCACTACCTTCCAGTACCTGAAAGGGGGCTCCAGGAGAGCTGGGGAGGGGCTTCTGACAAGGGCCTGGAGCGGTAGGATGAGGGGGAATGGCTTTGAGATAGGAGAGGGGAGATTGAGAGTGGAGAGGAGGAAGAAATTGGTGAGGGTGAGGGTGGGGAGAGACTGGCACAGGTTGCCCAGGGAGGCTGTGGATGACTCCTCCCTGGAGGTGTTCAAGGCCAGGCTGGATGAGGCCTTGAGCACCCTGGGCTGGTGGGAGGTGTCCCTGCCCATGGCAGGGGGTTGCCCAGGGTGGTTGGGGTCTCATCCCTGGAGATATTCAAGATGAGGCTGGACAGGACTCTGATCTAGTGGAGGATGTCCCTGCTGACTGCAGGGGGTCGGACTGGGTGACCTTTGGAGGTCCCTTCCATCCCAACCCATTCTGTGATTCTGTGAGTTCCAGATGGACTGGAGTGGCACAAAGGGCTGCTGGGGACAAGCAAACCTTGGGTGGGAGGAGAAACCCAAAACTCAAGAGGCAAATATTAGGAAGGAATTCGTGCCAGGGAGGGTGGGGAGACACTGGAACAGGTTGCCCAGGGAGGCTGTGGCTGTCCCATCCCTGGAGGTGTTCAAGACAAGGTTGGATGAAGCCTTGAGCAAGCTGGGCTGGTGGGAGGTGTCCCTGCCCATGGCAGGGGGTTGGAACTGGATGATCTTCAAGATCCCTCCCAACCCATTCTGGTAATCTATGAATCATTATGAAGCCTTCAGGTTGGTGCCTGGAAAGATAACAATAATCTCTGGAGAAGAGTAGGTTGAGGGGAGACCTTCTGACTCTCTACAACTCCCTGAAAGGAGGTTGGAGTGAGGTAGGAGTTGGTCTCTTCACCCAAGGAGCAAGCAATAGGATAAGAGGAAATGGCCTCAGGTTGCAGCAGAAGAGGTTTAGGTTGGACATTAGAAGAAACTTCTTGACTGAAAAGGTTCTCAAACCCTGGAAGAAGCTGCCCAGGGAGGTGGTTGAGTTCCCATCCCTGGAAGTGTTTCAAAGCTGCAGAGATGTGGTGCTGAGGGCCATGGCTTAGCACCAACCTTGGCAGAGTTAGAGAACAGTTGGACTGGAGGAACTCAAAGGTCTTTCCCAACCAAAGTGATTCCACCCAACCAGTGGAATTTAACAAATGAAGCTTTGTTTGTGTGTCTCCAATTGGTTCAAGGTGAGAAAACTGATTGTCCTGGACCCCCAGAAGAGACTGACTGTCCACCAGGCTCTGGAGCATCCCTGGGTCACAGGGAAAGCTGCCAAGTTCGCTCACATGGACAGCACCCAGAAGAAACTGCAGGAATTTAATGCCAGGAGGAAACTGAAGGTGAGGAGAAAAGGCTCCGTGCCTTCCCCCCACCCCAGGGTGTTCATGTCCCCTTGTGCAAACAGCTGGGGCCACCAAGGGCTGCTGTCACCCTGCCCTCAGCAGATAAAAGTTGAGTGCCATGTGGCAGCTCGGGAGGGGCTGGCTCGGGCGAGAGGCTGGCAGAGGATGGAGCAGCTCCTTGTGCAGCTGTGTCCCAGGGGAGGCAGCTGGTGCTGGGATGAGCCTTGCCTGAGGGGAAGGCAGAAGCTTCCCAGCTCCATCGGGGTGAGAGGAGTGGGCACCATCTCCCCTTCCACACAACTCCAGGGGCTTGAGCCCCTCAGGAAGGGTTTTGAAGGGCAGAATTCTGCCAGTCCCAGGCTGGAGAGCTACCAGGATGCTGAAGGGCCTGGAGCACTGCCCCATGGGGAGAGGCTGAGAGCCCTGGGGCTGTTTGGTCTGGAGAAGAGAAGGCTGAGAGGGGATTTGATAAAGGTTTATAAATAGCTGAGGGCTGGGAGTCAAGAGGGAGGGGACAGGCTCTGCTCAGCTGCACCCTGGGATAGGACAAGGGGCAATGGATATTAACTACAGCCCAGGAGGTTCCACCTCAACATGAGGAGGAACTTCTTCACTGTGAGGGTCACAGAGCCCTGGAGCAGGCTGCCCAGAGAGGTTTGTGGAGTCTCCTTCTCCGGGGCCTTTCCAGCCCCATCTGGATGTGTTCCTGTGTGACCTGTGCTGGATTCTACGATCCTGCTCTGGCAGGGGGGTTGATGACCTTTGGAGGTCCCTTCCAACCCCTACCATCCTGTGATTAACCCCTCCTGTCACTGTGCCTTTCTGACAGGCTGCCATGAAAGCCGTGGTGGCCTCCAGCCGCTTGGGCAACCATGGGCACCACGACTGCTCCCGCAGCGGCCGCAGCCACGGGGAGGGTCCCCCAAGCTCCTGCCCGCCCCAGGGCACAGGGACTGCTGCCACTGAGACCACCACCACCCCCCCTGAAGAGCTCAACGCCTTCCAGAGCGACCCCACAGCCTCCGAGGTGCCCATGAATGGTGCTGGCTGCAAGAGCTAACGTGCTTGGTGCCACCAAGAGCTCACCACAGCTTGGACAAGCAATGTCTCATCACCCCGGGGACAATGGCACTGGGAGAGCTGGGAGAAACTGGGTGGGGGGACCAGCAGTGGCCCAGGTGTAGGTGTGGTGTGTATCAGGAGCCTGTGGTCTGTCACGTGGAGCATCCCTCTGTAGTGTCCTGTTGCTGGTGGCTGTGTGTCTGCAAGGACAAGGTTGACTCTGCTGACAAAGGAGCAGTTTTGGCCACTGTGGCTCAAAAAGATCCTGGGTGGCTTCAGAACGAGGAGCAAACAGCAGGAAAAAAAGAAAAAAGGATTTTTGTTTTCCCCCTCCTTCCCTACAAAGGCAGCAAGTTGCTCACTTCCTGTAAATAGCCCTTGGCTGCTGAGGCAGATTGTCACTGCTGTCACCAGACCCAGCTGCAGTTTGCTGCTGGGTCAGAAGAGTTTTTAGGGAGCCTTTGAGACCCTCTTTGGAGAGCCCATGTCTGGCAGTGGAGCCCTTTGGTATCTCCAGGTGGAGGCAACCTCTGATCGGTGCTTCGGTTCCGCTCCGGTTCTGTTCGCTCCCACAGCTTGGCCTTGCTGCAGCTTGTGCCATGGTGGTGGCACTGCCAGGGTGGTGGCACTGGCAGGAACTGGCAGCACCAGCTTCACCCTTGCCATTCCAGTCAGGATTGACACAAGGAGCTTCAACAAAGACCAACAGGAAGTGACTCTTCCTCCAGCACCCTGCGACACTCGACCCTTCCAGCGCTTCCCCAGCGAGGATGAGGAGTTGAGGGACACTGTGGGTTTTTAAGACTCATTGGACAAATTTCTTGCAAATAAGAGGTTTGGGTTTTGTTTTTTTGGTTTTTTTTTTTAACTGTTGTTATTATTACTTTTAGGCAATTCTTTGCCAAGCTGCAGGAGAAACGTTTGCAGGTTTTAATACAGGACAGGACAAGCCATAGTCCATGGGACGGGGATCAGAGATCCAGCAGCAGATTTTGCTGACCTGAGGCTCCCACCCCTAAAAATTTGGGGCTGGACAGATAAAATAAGAGTGTTTGGGGGCAAAAAAAAAAAAAAAAAAAGCTGGAGAAGAATGAAATTTGTACCCTTTGGGTTAAAAACAGCTGGAGAAGGATGAAAATTGTACACTTTGGGTCCAAAACAGCTGGAGAAGGATGAAAATTGTATATGTTGGGTCAAAAACAACTGGAGAAAGATGAAAAAGGTGAAATTTATACACATTGGGTCAAAAACAGCTGGAGAAGGATGAAATTTGTACATATTGGGTTAAAAACAGCTGGAGAAGGATGAAAATTGTACATATTGGGTCAAAAAACAGCTGGAGAAGGATGAAAATTGTACATATTGGGTTAAAAACAGCTGGAGAAGGATGAAATTTGTAGACTTTGGGCTAAAAAACAGATGGTGAAGAATGAACTTGGTACACATTGGGTTAAAAAACAGCTGGAGAATGAAGTTGGTACACATTGGGTTAAAAAACAGATGAAGAATGAAAGTGGCACACATTGGGTTAAGAAACAGCTGGAGAAGAATGAAATTGGTGCACATTGGGTTAAAAACAGCTGGAGAAGGATGAAATTTGTACAATTTGTGTCAAAAATACCTGGAGAAGAATGAAATTTGTACACAAGGTTGATTTTTATTTTTTCTTTTTTTACAGCAGCTCAACCAGGAGGGGCTGCAAACAGTGAAACTGCTGCAGCTGCAAATGAGCAGTTCCAAGCCCCCAGCTCAGTGCTGAGCATGGGGCAGGGTTGAAATGGGAGCAGCAGGAAGGCAGATGTCTCACAATGGCTTCCAGATGTGCCCTCAGCACAAGCAGAAATCATCAAGGTGACATCTAAAGGGCTTGACCTGCACCCAGTGAAGCTCATTTGGGTTCAGGGTGCTTGGAAAGCTGAATACAGAGGAGACAGCAGACACAGGACAGGGGAGGAGGGTTTAAACTAAAAGAAGGAGATTTAGAGTGGATCTAAGGGAGATTTTTTTTTGACACTGAGGGTGGTAAGACCCTGGCTCAGGTTGTCCAGAGAGGTGGGAGATGCCCCATCCCTGGAACCATTCCACATCAGGTTGTTTGAGGCTCTAAGCAACCTCCTCTAGCTGCAGATGTCCCTGCTGGCTGCACTAGATGAGGTTTAAAGGTCCTTTCCCACCAAACCCAGTCTGTGATTCTCTGTTCAAGAGGCTGTTTTTTTTTAAATGGGAAAAATATTAGATCTGACCAGAAAGGGGCTTAGTTTGTAAAACTCTCAGCTGTAGCTTCAGTGGGAGAGCAGCTACATAGCAAGATTTCAGGCTGGAGTAAAGCAGCTCTGACAAGGTGAAAAAAATGTTGTCAGAAATGAAGCTGAGATACTTCAACAAGGGCAAGCTTCCTCTTTTTTTTCCTTGCATTTTGCAGGAGGGGAGGTTGTTTTCTCTCCTTAGTGAACTCTGGCCTCTATCCTGACTCAGTGTGATCCTTTGTGTCCTTCAGAGCCTGTAACAAAGCCTCATTTTCATTCCAGTGAGGCCAGAATTCCAACTTGAACCATGCTGCTTTCTAAGCCAGGTCTTAAAAGCCTGTTTTGTATCCTTTGACGTGAAATACTGATTTAAACACCTTGCAGGATCAAGCTGGAGTGCTCAGCACAGCCACAGCCTGTGAAGCAGGGATGGTGGGGAATGTTGCTCTCCTCACAGGCCCCTCCTGACCCTGCCAGAGTAACAGGAAATCTGATGTCAATTAGGTAGCAGTGAGTAACGAAGTGTCTTCAGCAATGAAGGCACCCAAGGGAAAACTGTGAGTGGGAAAAAAAGGAGTTTGTCTCTTATGTTATGTCAATGAAGTGTTACTCCATAAATATCAGTACTTTAAAAAGTAGGGGGGGAAAAAAACGTTCTCCTGGGAGTGAAGCCATCAGGAGACAACATTTTGGTCTGTGTGCTGTTTTCAGGATGTGTTATTACTAACTTCCTCCTTTAGTATAGTGGTGACATTGCAGGTATCACAGATATTTATAACCAAGTATAGACAGCTAATAAAGCATCAAACGTCACAACGTGGGCTCTGTTTTCTCTGTTCTTCTCAGAACACACAGGCTAAAAAAATCGACAGGGCCAAACAGCAGCTCGCTGAAAGCCATTTTTATTTCTTCTTTTTAACCCATTTTCATGCAACTAAATAGTTTCAAGCTATGGTGAACAATTAAACACTCACCTTTTATGTCCAGCCACGCTGATTTTTATTGTCAGGGCCTGACATGAACCTCTGCTCACTGTGCCTTTTGTCTCTTGGTGCAAATACACATCGGAGTTTTTTGCAGTGCCCGTGTCACACCAGGCCATTGGGGCCTGCAAAGTGATTTCACCTTCAAAACGAAAGATAAAGCCTTTGGAATGTTCAATCTGAAACAACGTCCGGGCGGCTCAGTGAGGCCTAGCGTGGGTCTAGGCTTGCCAGGGTGGGTCGGGGCCCGCTAGGCCCCGGCGGAGCCTGTAAGCGCGGGAAATCTCCGGTGCAGGAGCTCAGGTGCCGCACCCTGACGTTCACACCACACCCTTCGACGTGACTACGTCACCAGCAAGCCCCCCGTTACCATGACACCCACGGCCCGTGTCGCAGACGCCCCGCAGAAGCCCTGAGGTCACCGCCCGGCTGAGAGGAGGAAGTGACGTCAGCGCCAAGGACGCTCCACAGCGGAGGCGAGGCATGCACCCAATCCTCCAATAGCAATCTGTAGTCCGCCACCAGGGGCGGAGCAACTGGAGGAGAGGGCGCTCTGATTGGCTGGAGCCTGTGTGTCTGTTGGCGGCGGGAAGGAGGTGACCCAAGCGCGCTCGCTGATTGACTGTTGCCAACGGAGGGGGGCGTTGCAGACATGGAAACGGGCGGGGCGGGCGGCCTGATATGGAGGGAGGTGGCGGGGCGCTGCCGACTGGGTCGGGCCCATACACGGTAACTGCCAACCGGGGCCCTCGGGGGAGCGTGGCCCGGAGCTTCGTCACCGCGATTGGGCAGGGCGACCCGGCCCTTCACCGTACTGCTTGTGAGGGGGGGCGAGAAGGAGCGGCCCAACCCCTCAACGCTGTGTGAGTCCCTGGCGGGGGGGTCCTGGGCCTGGGCTTTCCTCAAGTCCTGGCCTTTACCTCCCAGCGGGACGCAGCGAGAGACCCTGCTTGGGGTTCCTGAGCCTCGGCTTCCCTCAGGTCCCAGCCTTTCCCTCACAGCGGGACGCGGCGGGGAGTAGCGGTGGAAGCTAGAGTGGGAAGCAGGGCAGAGGGAACCGGCTGGGGTGGAGCTGCTGGCATTGCTGAAGCGCGCAGTGGGGCTGGGCTCTGTGTCCCTGCCCCCGAGCCCAAAGGTCTGGCGCTTCAGGGCGGCTCCGACCACCGTTTCTCACCGTTTGTCGGGCGCAGGACCGCTTTCCAGTACACAGAGGAGAGCGAAGGTTTCCGTTTCCTTGTTCTTAACGAGTCTGAATAAGCCCTTAGGAAAAGCGAAAGATGTGGAGCTGCTTCCCTCTGGTTACAGTTGCGACCTGCGGATAAAAATTGGCACAGCGCGGGGTAATGTGGGGGTGGGGGGGCAGGTGGCCTTGGTTTTTTGGCTTTGTTAGTGGGAAGCTGGGGTACTTTATGGTGACAGCATTTGCTACACTTGCAAGTTCAGAAAAACCTTTTAATCGTGTAGGGCTAGAGAAAGATACTTTGTTGATGTGAGAGTATGCTTGGGAACAAGCTAGTTCAGTGACCTCAGGGGTGAAATACTACATGGCTGTAATCAGGCTTTCTGTTTATCTTCGATGTTGCCTTCAACACCAATATGGGCCAAGTGTTGGGTAACTCTTTTGTTCATTTCCCCTACAGAGCAGGCTGGTGTTTTCCTTTTGTGTGTGAAACAGACATGACAGACCAAGAGTATGTTCTCTGCACCTGGAAGAAGCGTTTATGGCCAGCAAAGGTAAAGCAGGTGCACAAATTCATGGAATGGTTTGGGTTGGAAGGGACCTTAAAGGTCATCCAGTTCCAACCCTCCCACCAGCCCAGGTTGCTCAAGGCCTGATCCAGCCTGGCCTTGAACACCTCCAAGGAGGGGGCATCCACAACCTCCCTGGGCAACCTGTTCCAGTGGCTCTCCACCCTCCCTCACAAGAATTTCTTCCTCATCTTCAGTCTCAATTTCCTCTCTCCCAGCTCAAAGCCATTGTCCCTCATCCTGTCACTCCCAGCCCTTGTCATAAGTTCCTCCCTTGTAGCTCTCCTGTAGCCCTCTTCAGGTACTGGAAGGATGCTCTAAGGTCTCCCTGGAGCCTTCTCTTCTCCAGGCTGAACAGCCCCAACTCATCCTGTCCCCTTGGGGAAAGGTTTGTGTCTAGAACTTAGAAATGGATGAGATGGAGCAGTAAGAGCTCCAGGTAAACACATTTATTGGTAGGAGGTTGGACTTAAGTGATCTTTAAGGTCCCTTCCAACCCAAATCATTCTAGGAATCATTTGATTAAATACTTGAAAAAGGAGCTGATCTCTAGAGATCCTGATCCTGCAGCCAGATGCTGTGGGGTTTCATAGAATCACAGAATGCTTTGGGTTAAAACTGATCTTAAAAGCTCATCCAGTTCCAGCCCCTGTGCCATGGGCAGGGACACCTCCCACAACCCCTGCTTAAGGCTTCTCTCTCAACCTGCCTTTGAACACTTCCAATCTTGGAGCTTCTACAACTTCTTTGGGCAACCTGTCCCTTTTGCACTGTTCCTGTTAAAAATGTTGTGATGGCAGAGCTGTCCTCTGGGCCAACAGAGCTTGGTCAAGGATTTTAAGCAGGTGTTTTTTCCTCTTTACTGTAGGTTTTGTGCAAATCTGGACTTGCTGGGCAAAGATCCATCAGTGATGGGACGGAGACTTCTTTTGAAGTTGAAATACTTGGCTTGAAAGAACAGTTGAGTATCTTTGTTGCTGCTGTGTCTGTGCTGTTGGGCATTCAGAAAAGAAAAAAAGGAGGCAGTCCCTTTATCTGCAGATCCCTGTGGAAATGGGATCAGTGATTTCCAGGAGGATTAGATAACTATCCCAAAAACCTGTTGCCTTTTCAGAACCTGGCCACTGTTATTTCATGAAACATCCTTGAACTGCTGGCTGTTAGCTCAGGCATCCTTCATGTGTTGGTTTGGGGTCATTTTTTCTTTTGTCTTCTGCCAACAAGTACAGGTTTTAGGGGGGGGGGCGATTGTAAGTGCCAGCAGGGTGCTGCTGTTTAATGCTGTGATGTTTTCAGGGTCAGTGTGAGCTGTGCAAACACTGTGCCACTGAAGGAGGAGAGCATAGAGAGCATCGCCTCCAGCTTAGGTGAGCAGGTGACAAAAGAGTTGCTGCTTTGTCTACATTCTGAGTGCTAAATCTCCCCCTCCCCAAGCTCAGCCTGGTGGACAGGAGCTCTGTGTTTGACTTGGAAGTCATTCTTGAGAGGTGGTTTTAAATTTCTTTTCCCCTCTTTCCGTCCTGGCCATAATGTTTGGCAGTAGACTAAATGTTCTCACTGCTGCTTCAGCTCTTCCCTCCTGTAGTGTGTGTTGGAATGGTGAGGAAGTGTTTGACCTTCATGGAATCATAGATTTGGTTGGGTTGGAGGGGGACCCTGAATGTCATCCAGTTCCAACCCCCTGCCACGGGCAGGGACACCTCCCACCAGCCCAGGTTGCTCAAAGCCTCACCCAACCTGGCCTTGAACACCTCCAGGGAGGAGGCATCCACAGCCTCCCTGGGCAACCTGCCCCAGTGTCTCCCTACCCTCAGTGTCAAGAATTTCTTCCTCATCTCCACTCTCAATCTCCCCTCTTCCAGCTTAAATTCCATTCCCTCTCATCCTGTAGTCAAGGTGTGGAAAAGCTGCCCTGGGGGTGTCCCTGTGATCTCTGCCTTAACCATGAGCGATTTAATTGCTAAGTTGCATCTTTAAAAGATGTGCTAGGAAGAAAAGATCTTTTCTCATCTACTTGTTGCTTTTATCCCTCTCCATCAGATGAGAGGAAAGAGTCAAGTGAGGCTGTGGAGGAGCTGAAGTATCGGCGGTCTCTGAAAATTGCCCTGGATGTTTTGACTCAAAATGGCTTAGCCAGACAAATGTCACCTTCAGAAGGACCAAATGCTCTGCTGTCCCAGGAGAACAAGGCAGGACCTCTCCCCACTACCTGCTTATGCAGTTGCCAAGTGCTCTTTAAAGACATGCCAGAGCCTGAGACTTCCAGGAAGAAAAAAGAGCAAAGGAATGACTTCAGCCTGAAGACTGAGACAAAAAAACCAACCCAGAAAGTTTCCTTCAGGCTGGAGGAGAGCAGAACGAAGCCTTCCAGGTGTTCTACTGGGGACTTGTCTAGTACAGCAAAGACAGAGAGTCAAAATGGCATAATACCAAAAGCAAAATCCCTACCAAGAGAGAAAGCCAAGGCCAGGTTGTTGTCCAAGTCCAGCCCAAGAAACAAAACCTCCTGTAGACCCAAGGAGGAGAGGAGGAAGCAAGGAGGAAGACAACCAAGAGCTGCAGGATCAGCTGTGTTGTGTGGGGGTGATTCCCCCCAGGACCAAGCTCAGCCCTTTGCTGAGGAAGGGCCTTCTGTCAGGAGGGTGAACACCAGGAGTCAACCTAAAAGGACTTTACTGAATTTGTGTCCAAGTGCCTCAGATGACTTGGAAAAAAGCATCAACAGTGAGAGTGAAAATCTGGTGAAGCAACTGGATGGGAGGAAAAAGCCAGAGAGTTTAAAAAGGATGAATGGAGAACAGGAGATGGGAGCAGCTGCGTCCTCAAGCAGGAAAAGGAGGTGCAGGATTTACCCTCAACCTTCATCTGGGCCTCCTCCCCAAGAGACACTTCTGGAGAGGTTCCCCTCTCAGCCTGAAGAGAAGGGAAATAAGAACAGTTCACCAGAGGTCACCAGTAAAATAAAACACTTCCAGCTGCCTGACTTTGAGGAAGATGAAGGTGGGCAAAGGGCTTGGGGGAGGAGAGAGTGGGGGGGGGGGAAAAACCTCACCCCCACCTACAGCCAAGGGCTGTAAACTCATCTTGGAATGCTCCCTTTGGATGAGGTTCTTAAATTGCTGATTTTTTTTTTTTTTCCATTCCTTTTGGGTTTAAGTTTTGGAGAAGCACAAAATGCAGCAGTTTGTGATATTGGCTGAGGGCTGGTGTGGCTCCTAAATGGTTTGGTGTTAATTAAGGGAACCATCCATGGCATAAATACTTCCTCATGACTAGATGAATCACTAATTGCACACCCAGCTTTGGTTTCACTCTTCAGTTGGAGCGAAATGATGTCATGTGGGGTGAAACCATGTCCTGTGGAGGGGCAGACTCCTGCAACTTGAAGCTTGAGGAAGGGAGGTTTAGACTGGAGATTAGGAAGAAATTCTTGACGCTGAGGGTGGGGAGAGACTGGAACAGGTTGCCCAGGGAGGTTGTGGATATCCCCTCCCTGGAGGTGTTCAAGGCCAGGCTGGATGAGGCCTTGAGCAACCTGGGCTGGTGGGAGGTGTCCCTGCTCATGGCAGGGGGGTTGGAACCTGGATGATCTTTAAGATCCCTTCCAGCCCAACCCATTCCATGATTTTCTGGAAGCAGCCTGTGCTCCTTCCTGTCCCAGCTTTTGTTCTGGTTATCAGGCAGAGAATTGTGTGTGGTGCACAGACCTTTGTGGTGGTGTCACTCACCCCTTGTGTGTCAGCTCCTTTGAAGCTGATCCTCTGTTAATTGCTGATCCCTTAATTGCTGTTCCATGCTGATGAATGCTGCTGTTGGCAGGAATGGAATTGTCTGAGCTGTCTTCAAAGATCCCTTCCTCAGAGAGCCTCACTCACCTCTCAGCTCTGTTAGATGAGGAGGAGGAGGAAGATGAAGAGCTCCCCTGTGTTTTATCCCGTCAAGGTGAGACATCAGCCACTGGAACAGGCTGCCAGGGAGGTGGTGGAGTCCCCATCCCTGGAGCTGTTCAAGAAAGGTGTGGCCCTGGCACTTGGGACCATGATCTAGTGGTGTTGAGTTGATTGCTGGACTTGAGTGATCTTAGAAGGCTTTTCCAACCCAACCGATTGTGATCAGTGCCCCTGCAGGAGAGTTCTTCACCCAGGGCTGCTGTGGTTTTTTTAGGCAGGGGGGTGTGTGTGTGTGTGTGCTTCCAGCTCACTGACAAGCCTGGGCCTGTCAGTGCAAACCTGTCAAGAAGGTAAACTCAGCTTTGTTCACGCTTGGAATCAAATGCAGAAAGGCTTTTTGAAATGGAATGAAATGCAAATCCTTGTGAAATTGGGCAAGGACCCAGGGCTGAGGTTGCTGAGCTCCTCTGGGAGCCATTCCCCCTGAGGCTGGGTCATGACAGCTCCTGTGAGGCGTTTTGAGGGGCTGGGGAGGGACACTGACATTCTGTCACATCAGTTGAGACCTGTAAAAGCTTTTGGGGTGAGGCTGCTGGCAGAGGCCAGGCTGAATGTCTTGGTTTGTGAAGAAAACTTTCTTTTTCTTTTTTCTTTTTTCTTTTTTTTTTTTTTTACCACAGAACCCCAAGCAATCGAGGAAGGGATTTTGGTCTGGTGCAAGCTGCGAGGGTATCCATACTGGCCAGCAGTGGTAAGAGCAGCTCTGGGGTGGGAGCTGAGCAGGAGCTGCTGATCCAGCTCTGGGATGTCTTTTTTTTTTTTCACAGATTGCAGTGGGTTGGAAGGGATCCTCCCAGGGCACCTTGTCCAACCCCCCTGCAGGTAGCAGGGACAGCTCCAATTAGAGCAGACTGCACATGTCCTCAGGGATGGAGCTTCAACCACCTCCCTGGGCAGCCTGTTCCAGTGTCTCCTCACCCTCACTGTGCAGAGCTTCCTCCTGAGGTCCAACCTAACTCTGCCCTGCTCCAGTTCCAAACCATTGTCCCTCAGCCTATCCCCACAGCCCCTTCTGCACAGTCCCTCCCCAGCCTGCCTGGAGGTCCCATTCAGATGTTGCCTTCTCCAGGCTGAGCAGCCCCAACTCTCTCAGCTTCTCTTCATAGCAGAGGTTCTTTAGCCCTCTGATAATTTTTGTGGCCTACTCTGGACCCTCTCTAGCAGGTCCATGTCCTTGTGGTGGTGGTGGCCACAGAGCTGGCCCCAGCCCTGCAGGTGAGGTCTCCCCAGAGCAGAGCAGAGGGGCAGGATCCTCTCTCTCCAGCTCTGGCCACACTGCTTTGGATGCAGCCCAGGCTGCCCTTGGCCTTCTGTGCTGCCAGTGCCCACTGCTGGCTCCTGGCCAGCCTCTCCCCCACCCCCAGCACCCCCAAGTCCTTCCCTGCAGGGCTGCTCTCATCACTCCCAGCCTGGATTGGTACCAAGAGTTGCCCCAACCCAGGTGCAGGGCCTTGCACTTTGCTTTATTGAGCCTCCAGGTCCCTCTGGATGGCTCCATGCTGTCCTTCCTGCCCTTCTAGACTCGTGTAGAGCTGGAAGTGTTAAAAATCCTCCAGCAGAGGCATTCCAGAGAGACCAGAAGTAAATTTCCATATGAACAGCAGCATCTAAAAACTCTCTGTGGGTAGCTGAGGTGTTTGCCCTAGAGGGAGGATCAGCTCTGAGCCTTTCTCCCTGTCGTACCCTGCCTACCAAAAGGAGGGAGGATGTCTCCTCCTGCACTCATCCATGGCTCAGCTTAACTTTTCATCTTTGTCTAGCTTCCTGTGCTGTGTAACAGGGATGGGAAAGAGGGATAGGGGTACTTGAGGATCTTAATGAGGCTCTGTCCTTCCACCAGGTGAAAAACGTGAAGCGGAAGCATCGGAAGGCCTACGTGCTCTTAATAGATGGCACTACAAATGAGAGGAAAAAAGGGTAAAATGCTGCAGGTTCTGCTCACTTTGGGCTTTTTTTTTTACAGCTCTCTCCCTGCCACAGGGCAGCTAAACCTTCAGCTCACACCCGGGTTGGCCTCAGAGGGTGAGGGTTTGAGGTGCGTGGGGGGAAGAGGTTGGTGTCCTTTCAGCACCAGGTAGTGCTTCTGCTGCCACTGAAGTGTGGTGCTTAAACTGTCTGCAATCCCAGCTCTTGCCTTTTAGTTCTGGTACTTAAGCCAGGTACTTAACTCATAACAAAAGGTTCCATGGGTTTAGCTCATTATGAAAACCCAAACTAATAAAAGCTGCATCCCTGACCCCCCCCCCCGCTCCCCCCTTGGGAAACCAAATTCCTAGGGAGGTGTGGAATTGCAGGAAGCAGAGGTGCAACTCGTCTGCCTCTTTCTCCCTAACTGTGCTGCTTTGTCTCATTTAAGTTTTTCAGTACCTCTAAAGAATCTGAAGCACTTTGACTGCGAGGAAAAGCAGGACCTCATAGTAAGTACTACCAGGAGCATGTGTTGGGAAGGGTTTAGTTGGGCACCCAGTGTGTAACCCTGTGGAGGGGCTGCTGGTCTGGGTCTGCTCATAGAATCCTGGAATGCTTTGGGTTGGAAGGGGGCTTCAAGACCATCCAGTCCCAACCCCCTGCCATGGGCAGGGACACCTCCCACTAGCCCACGTTGCTCAAGGCCTCATCCAGCCTGGCCTTCAACACCTCCAGGCATGGGGCAACCACAGCCTCCCTGGGCAACCTGTGCCAGTGTGTCCTTACCCTCACTGGAAAGAATTTCTTCCTCATCTCCACTCTCAATCTCCCCTCTCCCAGCTCAAAGCCCTTTCCCCTTGTCCTGTCACTCCTAGCCCTTGTTAGAAGTCCTTCCCCAGCTCTCCTGGTCCAGGTGTACCTCAAGGCTCCTCTAAAGATCTCCCTGGAGCTGAACAGCTTCAACTCTCAGCCTGTCCCCTTAAGGGAGGGTCTCCAGCCCTCTGATCTGTGACTCCTATGGACCTGAGACATCCTCATTGTTCTCTGGCCTCTCTCACTCTATTCAAAACTAATTAAACACTAGGATCAGACAGAAAGGGGGTGCCCCAAACCCCTTTTTCCCCCCCACCTCTCAGTGAAGCTGCTGCTCTGAGTACCTCTGGGGATGGGGACAGGGCTCCGGCTGCGTCCCCGCTTAAAGCTGCTCTCACACTGTGTGACAAAGCAGCGGCAGAAATGGGACTGCAGAGACCTGCAGCTGAACTTTGATCCCTTATCATTGGCTTGTTGCCTAATTAGTGACCTGGACCTTCAAGCTCCTTGATTTTTAGGGCTGGGAATGTCTCTTGTTTTGGTAGGAACGAGCCAAAGAAGGCTACCGGCAGGAGATCGAGTGGTGTGTGCGGCTGATCGCTGACTACCGCATCAGAGTGGGTGAGCAGTGCCTGGGGTGGCCTCACTCACCCTGCTGTCCTGGAAAAGCTTGGAAAAGGCCTCTCAGATCATCCAGTCCAACCTTCAACCCAACCCCACCATGGCCCCAAGTGCCATGGCCACAGGGTTCTGGAACACCTCCCTGGGCAGCCTGTGCCAATCCCTGACCACTCCGGCGGCAAAGAAATTGTTCCTCAACTCCAAACTAATCCTCCCCTGGCACAATTCCAGGCCATTTCCTCTCCTCTCATCACCTGATCCTATGGAGAACAGGTTGAAAAAGGCCTCTAAAAAACTATCAGGTCCAAGCTTCAACCCAAGCTTTCCTCTCCTTCTGTCACCTGATCCTAGGGAGCAGAGCCCAATCCCTATCTCACTGCAGCCTCCTTTCAGGGAGCTGGAGAGAGCAATGAGGTCTCCCCTCAGCCTCCTCTTCTCCACACCAAACCCTAGTTCCCTCAGCTACGCCTCATCAGCCCTATTCTCCAGACCTTCCCCCAGCTTTGTTGCTCTTCTCTGGACCCATTCCAGCCTCTCAATGTCTGTATTGGAGTGAGGGACCCAAAACTGAACCCAGAATTCAATGTGTGGCCTCACCAGTGCCCAGTCCAAGGGCACAATCACTTCTCCAGACTAAACACTCCCCAGCCCTGTTCTCCACACCCTTCTCCAACTTTGTTGCCCTCATTGGTGTAAGTGTGGGGCCCACCTGGGTGGCAGAATGTTCCCACTGGAGCTCCATGTGAGAAGCAGCATCAAACCTGGCAGGTGCAGGGCTGAGGGGTGCCATGGCCTTCTGCCAGGTGGATACCACTACTTGATGCCCCTTCTCCCTCTGCCCAGTTTCCCACCAGAGCAAAGAGCCACCAGAGCTGGCAGCTGTGTTTCATAGGTTAAACTGACCAAGTAACCCTGGTCTGGGTTGTTTGTTTTCCTTTTTCAGGTTGTCATTCATTCACTGGATCCTTCTTGGAGTATTTTGCTGCTGATATCAGTGAGTGACTCCAGCATCTTTGTGCTCCTCTTGGTTGTAAGCTTAGCTCCAGTGTTTACAGAAGTGGAGGTGAATTTGGTGTCAGGCCCACTGAGGGGGAACCATTACAGCTGCTCTGCCCCCACTGTCCCACTCTAAGGCTTTTGGGTCATAGATTCATAGAATGGCTCCAAAGGTCATCCAGTCCAACCCCTCTGCAGGCAGCAGGGACATCCTCCACTAGATTGTTGAGCCTGAGCTTGAATATCCCCAGGGATGGGGCCTCAACCACATCTCTGGGCAGCTTGTTGCAGTCTTCCACCACCCTCATGGTAAAGAAGTTCCTCCTAACATCCAACCTAAATCTGTCAAGGCAAAATTTAGGTGGTAGGGGTGGGGCTTAAGGCAAAATTTAGGTGGTAGGGGTGGGGCTTAAGGCAAAATTTAGGTGGTAGTGGTGAGGGTTTTTCAGCTGGTAAGAGGAGGAAGGGAAGGGAAAAAAAAAATCCTCTTTTATCAGGTCCCTTATTTGATATTTGCCCATATAGAAGTGAGAGCTCCTCCTGGGTATTGAAATCTGAATGACTGTGGCTTTTCTGCCAGGCTACCCAGTGAGAAAGGAAGGTTACCAGGATGTCCTCCAAATGACCTTTCCAAATGAGACAGAGGAAAATGGGGAAGAGTCTCCATCAGAAGCTTCTCCTTCAAAGCCACCCAAGAAACTCCTTCCTGACCGATCCAGGGCAGCTAGAGACAGAGCAAATCAGAAGATCGTGGAGTTCATTGTGAAGACCAAAGGGGCTGAGGAGCACCTCCTGGCTATTCTGAAAAGCAGGAAGCAATCCCGGTGGCTGAAGGAATTCCTGAACTCGGGTCAGTATGTGACCTGTGTTGAAACCTATTTAGAGGACGAGGAGCAGCTCGACCTGGTTGTCAACTACCTGAAGGAAGTTTATCATGGGATCGACGCTAAAAATCTGCACCAGCTGGGTGGGGATGGGATAAAACTCATCTCTGATGTCCTTCTGCCTGAGGTGAGCAAGGAGGAGAGGAGATGCCTCGGTGAAAGAGGTGATTTCCAAGTGGGGCGTGGTGGTGCTTGGAGTTCTGTGCCTTGTGGAGCGTTCCCTGGGAGCTTGGTGGCGGGGTGGTGGTTGAGCCACCCCTTTATTCCCAGCCACCCACCTTCAGCTGCAGGAGCAGCAAACTGCTTTCGGTTTCATGGGTGTTGAAATCAGCACGGGAGGCGCTCTGCGGGCTGTTAAGCGGAGAACATGTTTACAATGAGGTGCGAGAGATAAAAAATCGATCAACAGAACCCCTCTGGCATCACTGAGTGGCTGTGGGAGGGAGTGGGAAGGAGGTTTTGGGTGGGTGTGGGGGTGGGGTGAAGGGTAAACTGTGAACCCAGGGTGATTCCAAACGCTGATCGAGGAGCTCTTGGCAGAATGGAGCAGCTGGAGGCGATGCGATCGGTTTGAAAGGCAGAGTGATCTCCTGGTGTGGTTTGGTTTGCTTTCTAGAACTCTTCAAAGCTTTGGAGTTTCTCTCTGGGGGGGGGGGGGGGGGGGGGGGAGGGAGGGGGTTTCTTGTGTCCTTGGTGCCTGCTGGGGGGGTGGGTTGTTTTTTATAGTTGCTCTAAATTCTTCTTAGGGAGACATCAGCAACTGCTGTAGAAACAAAAGGACTGCAAAGAACCTCCCAAATCTGGTGGTAAAAACCTTCCCCCGAGGGTGCTGAAGGAGCTTTTGTATTATCTGTGTCACAACTCCAGGTGCACCACAAGCAATTTCAGCCCAGTTTCCCAAGTGGTAGAGGAACTTTTTTAGGCTACAAATGTCTTTCAGCTCCAGAGTTTCTGATCTCTGGGTGTCATTTAGGGTGTTTCAATGCTCTAAATCCTTTCCCAGGCTATCATTTATGCCATCTCTGCCGTGGATGACATCGATTACAAGAAGGCAGAAGAGAAATACATAAAGGGACCATCTGTGAGCAAAAGGTACCTCCTGATTTTCAGTAGTCTTGGGATTTTTGGTGTGAGCTTGGATGGAGAACTGTCATGGGATGAGGGCAGGAGGGTTCAGTCTCCTCCCCTCTTCTAGAGGAGCTTTCTCTTTTGAGTAACAAAAGGATTAATCATGGGAAGGAATGTTGGTGTTGGGTTACTCTGAGGTGGTTCCCAGGACAATCCAAGAATCGCTTGGGATGTCTCTTCTGGAGACTTTCATCCTTCTTTGGAGACTTTCAAAACCCACCTGGATGTGTTCCTCTGTGACCTGCCCTGGGTGACCCTGCGTTGGCAGAAGGCTTGGACTTGATGATCTCCAGAGGCCCCTTCCAGCCCCTGGAGACTTTCAGTATCTACCTGGATATGTTCCTGGGTGACTCTGCTCTGGCACTGGGGTTGGACTCAATCTCTAGAGGTCACTTCCAACCCCTAACACTCTGCAATATGGATAAAAAGTTGGGATGAGAAAGTAGAAGTTTGGGATGTTGGAGTCCTGGGCAGCTTCCTTCCAGGAGAGGGCTTGCTTCTGAAGCCCTAAGTGCCCACTGAGGGGTAGTGTGGTTCTTAGGCACGTTCCCAGGACAATCCAAGAATCACTTTGGAATGCCACAGATAAGGTTAAAAAGCATAAAAGAGATGGAATTGTGGTCACCACTTGCCAGCAGAGGGAATGTCAATCACCTACCAAAGCCACCAGAGAAGTGTTTGTTACCATGTGGTGACCAAAAAATAGCACCACCGAAAAACCCAGGGAGATCAGGAAAACATCAAACCATGGAGAACATCCAACCATGGAATGGTTTGGATTGGAAGGGACCTTCAGGCTCATCCAGTTCCAACCCCCCTGTCATGGGCAGGACCACCTCCCACTAACCCAGGTTGTTCAAGGCCTCATCCAACCTATCCTGGAACACTTCTAGGGGAGGGTTCATTTCCCATGACACATCAAGATTTTGTTTGTTTTGTTTTTACTGCAGAACTAGAATTGATTGGCTTTTGTTTGGTTTTTGTTTTTTTTTTTTTTCAGGGAGAGAGAAATATTTGAGGAAGAGATCCTGGAGAGAAAACGTCAGAGCGAGCTGGTGGCTGCAGACAGAATCTGAGTCCCTGTGGCACAGAGTCCCCAAGCCACAGTGGCAGAGTGTAAATAGTGTGTGTGTGGAGGGGGGGGGTTGGACTAAAAGGTGGAATTCTGACTGTTCCCAGCCCCTGTGCACATCCCCCTAAGGCCATGCTGTTGTCACACACAGCCCCTTTCCTCTCTACCCCTCTGCAGAGCTGCTGAAGGCAATGCCTGCGTCTGGATGAATTCTTCTGGCCACGTGTGACAAAAGGAAGAGCTTTTTTTTTTTTTTTTTTTTCTGTTGTTGTTGTCCTCAAAAACACATCCTGCTAAATGACACAGCTGCTCCTGACCTCACTGCTAAGAAATTTCCTGCAGCTTTTCTCACTGGAAATATTCATTTCTTGCTTTTACATATCCGAAAGTGTGGGGAAATAAAATCTGTCCTCACGCTGCAAGCAGTGTCTCTAAAGCTTTGTGGGTTTTTTGTTTGGTTTTGGTTTTTCTCTTTTTGGTTTTGTTTTGGGTAGGTTTTTTTTTTTTGGTGGTGGTGGTGGGGACAAGGGGAAAAGGTCACTGGAAAAAAGGGCTCTGGAGTGGGTTGAAAACCCCCAAACCCTTTCACTCTGCCCTCAAAGAGCACAAAGCTTTCGGAGTGCTGCTTTGGTAAGGAGCTGGGCTCTGATTTTTGGGAGGGCTTTTAATTGTCTTTGATTTAAACCTTGTTTAATGATGCAGTTTCCTCTCCCCCAGCTCTTGCTGGGGGGTTCCTCATCACTATTTAATGCTAAACCCTAATAACTGGTGGGGTTTTGTTTCCCCCCTTCTCTTCTAATGAAAGTGAGACCTATTTCCTTGTCTCATAGAAACCAGGATGAGTTGAAATTCAGGATGAAGCTCACATGCAAATGGAGCTCCAGATGCGTGTCCTGGCTCTTGTTATTAATCTCAATGCATTTTAATTACTCTCTAATGAATCCAAATGTGCATTTTGAAGCCTTATTGAAGGGCCAATCCCAATTACCTGCATCATAGCAATCTAACAGGTATTTAATTGGATTATTCTTGATTTGTTTTTTGATTTTTTTTTTTTTTTTTTCATTAAGGGCTGTGAGAAAGGAGAATGCATTGAACAGCATAATTATAGCTAGCCATGGAAAAGAGAGATAATAGAACAAAAATTAATTGGCCACTTGATAAGATCCAGAGCTGAGCAGGCCTCCCTGTGCTGCTGCTCGTGCCTGGCTCAAGGATACTAAAACAACTCCCTTGGGGGAGGGTGTGAAGGAAAGGGGAAGCTCTGGGAGCTGTTTTTTGGGAGCTAACAGAGCGCTTTTGCGGCCCGGGGCCCGGAAGGGGAGCTAAAAAAAAAAAAAAGCAGCTGCCGAAACCCGGGATCGAACCAGGGACCTTTAGATCTTCAGTCTAACGCTCTCCCAACTGAGCTATTTCGGCTGCGCGGTTGCGCTCGGGCCCCCCCCTGCTGCCAACACCCCCCCGGTGGGGCCGGGCCCCGCGCTGGGAGGCCACTGAGCACCGGGCAGGGCCGCGGGAGGGCCCTGTGGGGCCACGGAGCAGGAGAGCTGTGGGAGGACACCCGCGGAGTGCAGATGCAGCAAGCACAGGCGCGGCCCCGCTGCCTACAGCAGCAGACACAGCGGCGGCGGCGGCAGCGCGGTCTCTGTGGCGCAATCGGTTAGCGCGTTCGGCTGTTAACCGAAAGGTTGGTGGTTCGAGCCCACCCAGGGACGGCCGCTTCATTTTCTTCCCGGGGCGCGCCGTGCCACTGGGAGCCGCCCGCCTGCCGCCGCTTAAGGCCTTTGGCTTCTTACGCCTTCCGCCTGGTTTTGCCGCTGGTCGGGGAAGTGCCTAGTGAATGCCCGCGGAACCCTCCGGTGCGGACTTGCGTTCCCCGCCGGCGCGCTGAGGGGACGCACCGGGCCCGGCCGGGCCGCTTAAGGGGGCGCACCGCAGCCAGAGGTTGCCTGAAGGGCTGCGGCGAGATGGCGGCGATCGGCTGTGAGCGGGGACGGGGCACCGGCTCCGCGGCGGGGAGGCCTGGGACGGAACGGGCAGGGCAGGGCTGTGCCGTGCCGGAGGATCCAGTGGGCTAGGAAGGGAACCCGACCCTGCCGGCCTGGGGACTCAGGGGGCTTTAGGGAAGGGGCCAGGCTGGAGGCTCTAAGGGAGGATCTGACCAGACCGGCTCTGGCTGGGGGCTCTGAGGCTTGGAGTGGGGACCAGGCCGAGCTGTAGGCTCCCGTACGAGGCAGGCAGCGCAGCTGTCCTCGGGGCTGCCTCTCGTCTGTAGGGCTGAGGGTGCCGGGGAGCAGTCAGGAGCCAGGGAGTGTCCCTGTGCCCTCCGGGACAGCCCTGGGCTCATCCCTGGGGAGGCGGTCCCCTGTTGAGCGCCCCCCGGGTTGGGGCCGTTCGCTTTCCCCCGGTAAGGGGCACCGGCCGCAGCTGACCTTTCCCGGTCTCTCTCGTTGCAGGTCTCCGCCTCCCTCGGCGCAGCGTCCTGGCCTGGCGGTGAGGGCCGGGGCGGAGGGTGCTGGGGGGTCCGTGGTGAGGGTTCTGGCGCAGGGGGGGAGCCGGGGTGATGGTACCCCGGAGCCCCAGACTGGCAGCGGCTCCTCCGGTGCCAGGGAGCGCCAAGGTCGGGGTGGGCAGCAGGGTTGGGTGTTCGGTGTGGGGGGAGGTCTCTTCTCCAGCTGGGTTTGATCCCAGCGCTTTGCTCCCTCCGTTTCCAGAGAGAGCAGCGGGGTGGGCTCCCATGGGGCTGGGGGGGGACAGCAGGGGGGCTGTGGGGACAGGAGGGAGGCTGTGCCACGGTGCCAGTCGGAGGCAGCTGCTGTTGTTTTTGCCAGGCCCGGGGCTGTGACATCTGTTCACACTCAGCTGCTCCATCAGACACCGGTGGCTGACCATGCTGACAGGTAACAGCAGCACTTCAGGGCAGCTTCCTCAGCTGTGTCCTTCCTCCCGTGGGTTGGGGGGGTCCCAGGGGGCATAAGAGGAGCAACCTTCTGTCTGCTGTGGCTCTGGCTGGGTCTGCAGGATGAGCTTTTCCTTAACCTGGCTTCTTGAAAGATGAACTGGCAGGCTGGAGATGAAGCCAGCAGGCATCCTCCAGAGTTTGAGTGCAGTAAGTGGGGGCTTTGCCTGAGCAACAGACCCCATGGTGGGGGGAAGCCCTCCAGCAGTAGCAGAAGGTGTGAGGGTTTGTGATTTTTGCCAAGAAAGATTGGACCAGACAATAATAGAATCACAGAGTGGGTTGGGTTGGAAGGAACCTTCAAGACCATCCAGTTCCAACCCCCCTGCCATGGGCAGGGACACCTCCCACCAGCCCAGGTTGCTCAAGGCCTCATCCAGCCTGGCCTTGAACACCTCCAGGCAGGAGGCCACCTTCCTGGGCAGCTTGTGCCAGTCTCTTCCCACCCTCCCTGGCAAGAATTCCTTCCTCATCTCCACTCTCAGTCTCCCCTCTCCCAGCTCAAAGCCGTTGCCCCTCGTGCTGTCACTCCAAGCCCTTGTCAGAAGCCCTTCCCCAGCTCCCTGAAGATCCCTCCCCAGGATCTTTGAGGTCCCTTCCAACCTGGCATTCTCTGCTTGTCCCTAATTAAGCTGTCATGGATTTTTTTGATGGGGTCACAGCTCCTGGAGGCTAATGATTGTGTTCTGCAGTTCCCCTCAGTGACTGGAGGCTGACACCACTCTGCTGTTTGTCTTCAGCTCTCTCCAGGTCCAGCAGAAGAGCTCAGCTATTGTCCAGAAGAAGTCCTATGTCCCTGCTAGCAGGGGTGAATACATTGTCACCAAACTGGATGACCTGATCAACTGGGCACGAAGGGTGAGGAGAGAGGGTGGCAAAAGCTTGGTGGGGCTGGGAGGAGATGGAGTTGAGCCATCTCCTCCTCAGGGTAAAAATAGGATCCATGCTCTCCATGGGGAATAGCCAAGGGAGATGCTGCATGTGAGGGTGGTCCCAGGGGGCAGAGCTGTCCTTTGGGAGTGGGCAGAAGTCACTGCCTGGGTTTGCATGGTCCTTCTAATGACAGCTCCAGAGACTGGATTGGGTTGGGAGGGACCTTCAAGATCATCCAGTTCCAACCCCCTGCCATGGGTAAAGACACCTCCCACCAGCCCAGGTTGCTGAAGGGTGGGGGTCAAAAAGAAGGGGCCAGGCCCTGTGACAGGAACAAGGAGCAATGGGCACAAACTGGAACCCAGGAGGCTCCATCTGAACAGGAGGAGAAACCTCTTCAGGGTGAGGGTGCTGGAGGCCCGGAGCAGACTGCCCAGAGAGGTTGTGGAGTCTCCTCTGGAGACTTCAAGCCCCGCTTGGAGGTGTTCCCTGGGTGACTGCTTTGGCAGTGGGGTTGGACTGGATGATCTCCAGAGGTCCTTTCCACCTCCTCCCATTCCATGACCCCATTCCACCTTGGCTTTTGCTCTCCTAACTGCCAGCAAAGCCTTTTGCTTTCCTCTGCTGCCACCCGCGGGCCCTTCCCGCTCGCTCCGTTTCCTCTTCTGGCCGATCAGCTTTTGCTCTGGGAGCCTCCCCCCCTGCCCCAAAGGCTGCCTGCAGCCTTGGTGTGGCCATAACCTGCTCTCTCCCTCCTGCTGCAGAGCTCCCTGTGGCCCATGACCTTCGGGCTGGCCTGCTGTGCTGTGGAGATGATGCACATGGCAGCCCCCAGGTACGACATGGACCGCTTCGGGGTGGTGTTCCGGGCCAGCCCCCGCCAGGCTGATGTCATGATCGTGGCTGGCACCTTGACCAACAAAATGGCTCCAGCTCTTCGGAAGGTAAGTGGCCTCTGGTGGCTGCTTGGCTGCAGCTGCAAGCAAGGAGGAGCTCTGAGGTTGTCAGAGCAGCCCCCTCCCACCCCCACCCCGCACGGCCTCGGCCTCCCCTTTGATCTCCCCCTGGCAGCGGTGGTTACTGATGGGCAATTTTCTGTTGCTCTTCCTTTTGAGCTCCTCGATGGGAATTGACTGAAGGGAAATCTCAGGCCAGGGGACAAGGGGAGGAGGGCAAAGAAGGAGGAGCTCTAGCTCCTGGGCTCGAAGGTGCTGCAAGGGTCAGGTTCGTGTGGCTTCGTGGACCACAAAGATGAGCAGAGGGCTGCAGAGCCTCTGCTGTGGGACAGGCTGAGAGAGTTCAGCCTGGAGAAGACTCTGGGGAGACCTTAGAGCAGCATTTCAGTATCTGAATGAGACCTCCAGGAAGGCTGGGGAGGGGCTGCTCAGAAGGGCCTGTGGGGATAGGAGGAGGGACAATGGTTTGGAACTGGAGCAGGGCAGAGTTAGGTTGGACCTCGGGAGGAAGCTCTGCACAGTGAGGGTTGGGAGACCCTGGAACAGGCTGCCCAGGGAGGTGGTTGAGACTCCATCCCTGGAGACATTCAGGACCAGGCTGAATGTGTCCCTGTGCAGCCTGCTGTGGCTGGAGGTGTCCCTGCTGCCTGCAGGGGGGTTGCCAAGATGCCCTTGGAGGCTCCCTTCCAGCCCAGTGTGGATCTGTTTCCTGCAGGTCTATGACCAGATGCCGGAGCCTCGCTACGTCGTCTCCATGGGCAGGTGAGTGCCAGGACCTCCCTGTCTGGGAGGAATCTCTGCTGGAGTGGGAAGCTGAAGGAAGAGGACTTAATTTCCAACCCTTTAAACTGTAGAAGGAGGCTTGTGGCCAAGTGGGACATAAAGACTCCCTTGATCAGGGTGAGGAGAATGGTGTCTGCCAGGTTTTCCTCTTCCTCCTGCTCCTCTTTCCTGTTGAGCCAGGTGCTGAACCCACCCACCTACCTCTTTGCTCTGGTGAGACCTCACCTGGGGTACTGTGTGCAGGTCTGGAGCCCTCAGTATAGGAAGGACATGGAGCTGATGGAGAGGATCCAGAGGAGAGCCACGAAAATGATTGGGGGGTTGGAGCAGCTCTGCTATGAGGACTGGCTGAGGGAGCTGGGGGTGTGCAGCCTGGAGAAGAGAAGGCTCCAGGCAGACCTAAGAGCAGCCTGCCAGGATCTGAAGAGGCTACAAGAAGAAAGGAGAGAGGCTGTTTGCAAAGGTTGCAGGGACAGGACCAGGGGCAATGGCTTCAGACTAGAGCAGAGCAGATTGGGATTGGATGTGAGGCACAAGTTCTTCACTAGGAGGGTGGTGAACACTGGAACAGGTTGACAGGGAGGTGGCTGAGGCTCCATCCCTGGAGACGCTCAAGGTGAGGCTCAGTGAGGCCCTGGGCAACCTGATCTGGCTGGGGGTGGCCCTGCTGAGTGCAGAAGGGGTTGGACTGGATGACTTTGGGAGGTCCCTTCTGGCCTGGACCATTCTAGGTCTCTCTCTCTTGCAGCTGTGCCAATGGGGGAGGCTACTACCACTACTCCTACTCTGTGGTGAGAGGCTGTGACCGCATCGTGCCCGTGGACATCTACGTGCCAGGTAGGGCAGAAGCTCTGCATGCTGTGGGGTGTGGAGGGCATGAGCCTGTCCCCCTGGGCCCTTGGTGCCTCCAGATTCACTCATAGAATGGGTTGGGTTGGAAGGAACCTTCAAGATCATCCAGGTCCAACCCCCCTGCCATGGGCAAGGACACTTCCCACCAGCCCAGATTGGGTTGGAAGGGACCTTCAAGATCATCCAGGTCCAACCCCCCTGCCATGGGCAAGGACACTTCCCACCAGCCCAGATTGGGTTGGAAGGGACCTTCAAGATCATCCAGGTCCAACCCCCCTGCCATGAGCAGGGACACCTTCCCCTAGCCCAAGCTGCTCAAGGCATCACCAGGAATTGTTGTGTGAAGTGTGGGCTGTGGTTCAGTCAAGCACAAGCTGCTGGGAGATGTCACCTTGCTTAAAAGCAAAGTGTTTAATAAAGACCTTTCTGAGCACCACTTTAGCTTCTTTCAACCCAGGAAGGTCTTTTCTTCTTGTGGGATTTGGAGCCTGTGATGTACACAAGGCCAGAGGGAAATCACAGCTTGCTTTGGGGTGCAGCTTGTGGGGTGAAGCCCAGAGGTCTGCTTTGGGGTGAAGATCATGAGGGAAAGCCCCTGGGTCTGCTGTGTTTGGAGTGAAGCTTGTGGGGTGAAGCCTCTGGGTCTGCTTTGAGGTGCAGCTTGTGGGGTGAAGCCTCTGGGCTTGCTTTGAGGTAAAGCCCCTGGGGCTGCTTTGGGGTCAAGCACTTGGGATGAAGCCCATAGGTCTGCCCTGGGATGAAGCCCCCAAGTCTGCTTTGGGGTGAAGCACTTGGGGTGAAGCCCCTGGGCTTGCTTTGAAGTAAAGCCCCTGGATCTGCCTTGGGGTGAAACTTTTGGGGTGAAGCTCCTGGGTCTGCTTTGGGGTAAAGCCCCTGGGGCTGCTTTGGGGTGAAGCTGTTGGGGTGAAGCCCCTGGGTCTGCCTTGGGGTGCAGCTTGTGGGGTGAAGCCTCTGGGCTTGCTTTGGGGTGCAGCTTGTGGGGTGAAGCCTCTGGGCTTGCTTTGGGGTGCAGCTTGTGGGGTGAAGCCCCTGGGTCTGCTTTGAGGTGAGGCATTTGGGGTGAAGCCCCTGGGTCTGCTTTGGGGTGCAGCTTGTGGGGTGAAGCCCCTGGGTCTCCTTTGAGGTGAGGCTTTTGGGGTGAAGCCCCTGGGTCTGCTTTGGGGTGAAGCTGTTGGGGTGAAGCCCCTGGGTCTGCTTTGGGGTGAAGCTGTTGGGGTGAAGCCCCTGGGTCTGCTTTGGGGTGCAGCTTGTGAGGTGAAGCCCCTGGGTCTGCCTTGGGGTGCAGCTTGTGGGGTGAAGCTCATTGAAGGCAAGCCCCCAGGTCTGCTTTGGGGTGCAGCTTCTGGGGTGAAGGCCACAGGTCTGCTTTGGGGTGAAACTCATGAGGGAAAGCTCCCAGGTCTGCTTTGGGGTGAAGCTTTTGGGGTGAAGCCCATGGGTCTGCTTTGGGGTGCAGCTTGTGGGGTGAAGGCCACAGGTCTGCTTTGGGGTGAAGCTTTTGGGGTGAAGCCCCTGGGTCTGCTTTGGGGTGCAGCTTGTGGGGTGAAGGCCACAGGTCTGCTTTGGGGTGAAGCCCCTGGGCTTGCTTTGGGGTGAAGCCTGTGCCTGGTTCCCTTCTCCTGCTGCTGGGTCTCCCATCTGAGTGCAGCCAGCAGCCCTTTTCCTCCCTCTCAGGTTGCCCACCTACTGCTGAAGCTTTGCTGTATGGAATCCTGCAGCTGCAGAAGAAAATCAAACGGGAGAAGAAGATCCAGATCTGGTACAGGAAGTAGCAGCCTCTTATTTATGCCCTTCCCACCTCCTGCCCACCCAGGGCACCTCCTGCCCACCCAGGGCACCTCCTGCCCACCCAGGGCACCTCCTCGCACTTGAACGCACAACGACCCCGAGAGTCTCACAGAGCCTTCCACCAAAGCTCTCCCTGGAGAAGCTGCTCCTCTGTCTTCGTCCCTCTTTATCTAAAGGGGTTTTAACTCGTTTCAAAAGAGAATTAAAAAAGCCAGGGTTGAGTGGGAGGACACTCAGCGTGGTGCTTTGTGGGCCGAGCATGCTGTGAGGGGAAGGAGAGCGTTTTGGTGTTGCCTGGCGTGACATCAGCGTCTTGTTGGAAGCATGAAGTCTGCCCTTTGGCTTTGGTAAGGGAGTTTTGAGGCCAGCAGACAGCCAGGTGAGCTTTGAGGTCACAGTCTCACAGCGTATCAGAGGTGGGGAGGGACCTCCAGAGATCATCAGGTCCAACCCTCCCCCCTGCCAGAGCAGCATCACCCAGGGGAGTCTGCACAGGAATGCATCCAGGTGGGGTTGGAAAGGCTCCAGAGAAGGAGACTCCACAACCCCCCTGGGCAGCCTGCTCCAGGGCTCTGTCACCCTCACTGCCAAGGAGTTTCTCCTCCTGTGGAGCTGAAATCTTCTCTGTTCAAGTTTGAACTCATTGTTCCTTGGCTTATCACTGGGAACCACCCAACAGAGCCTGGCCCCCTCCCCTTGACCCCCACCCCTCAGCTATTGATAGACATTGATCAGATCCCCTCTCAGCCTTCTCTTCTCCACACTAAACAGCCCCAGGGCTCTCAGTCTCTCTTCCCAGGGGAGATGCTCAAGTCCCCTAAGCATCCTCCTGGCTCTCCCTTGGACTCTCTCCAGCAGGTCTCTGTCTCTCTTGAACTGGGGAGCCCCAAACTGGCCACAGGATTGCAGCTGTGGTCTCAGCAGGGCAGAGTAGAGAGGGAGAAGAACTTGCCTAGCCCTGATGGACACCTTTCTTGATCCATCCCAGGATCCCATTGGCTCTCTTGGCCACAAGGGCACTTTGCTGTCCCATGCAGAACTTGCTGCCCACCAGCACTCCAAGCTCTGTCTCTGTGGAGCTGCTTTCCAGCAGGGCAGCCTCTAACCTGTCCTGGTGCCTGCTGTTATTCCTCCCCAGATGTAGGACCCTGACCTTGTCCTTATTAAAATTCATGAGGTTTGCCTGCACCCAGGTCACCTTGGATGGCTGCACAGCCTGAGGGGTGTCAGCCAACCCCCCCCCCCCCCAGTTTTGCCTCATCAGAAACTTGCTGAGGGGACTCTCAATGCCCTCAGCCAGGTCATTGATAAAGATATTGAACACAACCAGAGCCAGCAGTGATCCCTGGAGGACACACACCACTTGCCACGGTTCTGTAACAGCAGTAAAAATTCATTGTTCAGCTCAGAATCTAATCAGGGAGTGCTTTAGGTTGGAAAGGACCCTTCAAGGTCACAGCATCACAGAATGGAGGGGTTGGAAAGGACCTCTGAGTCCAACCCCCCAGCCAGGGCAGAGGCACCTAGAGAAGGTCACTCAAGAACACATCCAGGTGGGGTTTGAATGTCCCCAGAGATGGAGGCTCCACCACCTCTCTGGGCAGCCTGCTCCAGGCCTCCACCACCCTTCAGTGCCAGAAGTTCCTCCTCATGTTCAGATGCAACTTCTGCTGGCCAACTTTGTGCCTATTGCCCCTTGCCCTGGCACTGGGCACCACTGAACACAGCCTGGTGCCACCCTCCTGCCACCCACCCTTGGAGTATTGCTCAGCAATGAGCAGATCCCCCCCAGGCTGCTCTTCTCCAGCCTAAAGCTCCAATTCTCTCAGCCTGTCCCCACCAGAGATGTTCCACTGCCCTCAGCACCTTTGTAGCCCTTTGCTGTCCCCTCTCCAGCCAGTCCCTGTCCTTCTTGAACTGGGAAGTCCAGAACTCAACCCAGGGCTCCAGCTGTGGCCTCACCAGGGCAGAGTAGGGGAGAGGAGAACCTCCCTTGACCTGCTGGCCACGCTCTTGCTGTACTCCAGGATGCCATCAGTCATCAAGGCCAACCCCCTAAAGCTCCACCACCCCACAGCAGAGCAGAAGTAAAGCTGCCTGGGATGGGCTTTGGTGCTGGAAGTGTCCCAGGAGAACTGCTGAGATGTTCTCCCAGCAGCCTGGCACCAGGAACAGTCCCAGCAGAATTCCCCAGGTGCTCTTCAAAGCCAAAAGAATTCCTCTGAAGCAGCAGTTGGGAATTTTGTTCTTTTTTTTAATGGATTTTTATCCCTTCTGGGCAGAGAGAGGAAACAGTTGTGTGCAGGTGAGACTCCAAGGAGGTTGCTGGGATCACAACTTTGCTACCCTGGGGTTTAGCCAATAGTATCACTAGAGAGGTGCTCCAGGAGCAGCCAAAGTGCCTCCAGCTGCCCCATTCCTCCCACTTTCTCCTGCTGGTTTTACTTGGCTTGAGTGTGGGGGAAAAAGCACCCCAGGAGTCCTTAAAGTGACTCCCTTTGGCTAAAGGCTCTTTGAACTGCAACTGACTTGGTGTTTGGAGGCAAGGTTGAGTCTTGAGTGGGACAGACCAGGGTGGGACTTCCCTGAAGCCTCCTCCAGGGCAGGATGATATCCATGGTGGGGTAGGGAGCTCTCCCTTTTGTCCAGGAGATCCCACTGGAGCCCCAGGATGTCCATCCCAAGGCTCCAGCTATCTTCTGCCTCCAGACCAATCAGCTTCAATCATCTCTCATCAGCACCAGAGCAGACAAGAGCTTTTCTCCTCCTGGCAGCTCCTCCTCCTCCTCCTTCCTCCTTCCTCAGCCTTTGCTTCTGTGGCCTGGGGGCAGCCCTGAGGGCTGGTGCCCAGCTGTGGCCCCCCTCAGTGCTTCAGGATGGTTGGGGTGATCATCTTGGGGAAGGAGTAGTACCTGCAGTCCTTGGGGGGGACCAGGTCC
Source organism: Indicator indicator (assembly GCF_027791375.1). Classification (NCBI taxonomy): domain Eukaryota; kingdom Metazoa; phylum Chordata; class Aves; order Piciformes; family Indicatoridae; genus Indicator; species Indicator indicator. The sequence continues at coordinate 46,845 of NW_026539201.1, forward strand.
ATCACCTTTGTGCTGATGTTCTCCTTCTTGAACCCAGCCTCCACCAGCTGCCCCAGCTGGGTCTCCTGTGGGGAGAGCAGCAGCAGCAGCAGTGGGTTGAGCTGCCCAGATAGGAGCAGAGATGATGCTGAGCCCGTGGGGACACAGGGCAGGACCCAAACCCTTTTGTCCCTCACACATTCCCTGCTCAGCCCCAGCCAGGATGGAGGAGTCCCAACAGCCACGGAGTTGCTTTTGCTGCTCCCCAGCGAGCGCCTGGGGATGCACAAGGCTGAGGGAGCAGCTTTGGGGGGGACCCTGGGGCGGGGTGGGGGTGGGGCAGGGTGGACTCTCTCCAGCCCAGGGAACAATGCTCACCTCAAACATCCTCTCGATGTCGCTGTACTTGGTCTTCAGCAGCTCCCCCCAGGAGGTCAGGTTGCAGTAGGTGAGGACCCCACCGGGCTGCAGCAAGCGGAAGGCATGGTCCTGCAAGAGGAATTGGGGGGTGGAGGGGGCTGGCTCAGCACCCCTTGCTCAGCACCCCTTGCTCAGCACCCCTTGCTCAGCACCCTTTGCTCAGCACCTGGCCCTCAGCTTACCCTCCTCCACGCTCTTGCTTGTCCCAGCAGAGCTGGACTTTGCCCCAGCCCTCCCCTGCCCCCCTGCTGCTCCTCTCCGGCCAGCTGGGACCATGTGGACTCAAAGTGCCACAGCTGGACTCAAGGTGCCACAGCTGGACTCACAGTGCCACAGCTGCCACCACCATGCTGGGGACATGGAGGACTTCTAGAGGTCACTAAGTCCCAGGCACCAGAGAGAGGGTGGTGGTGAGGAGCTTCCATCTCTAGCTTTGACTCCTGAGCTCCCACGCCCTCTGTGCCCCCTCAGATCTTCCCCAAACTCTCCCCCTGCCAAGCTGGGAGCTGTGGCCCCTTGCAGTGGGAGGTGTGGGTGCCACCACCACCACCTTACCTTGATGAAGGTGAACTGGTGTGTGTGCCAGGTGTCCTCTGACAGCGGGTAGGTGTCGTACAGGATTCCTGCCCAGGAACACCAGAGACCAGCCCTGACCCAGGAGAGCTCACCAGGGAGCAGTGGGGCTCATGTGCCAGGGGGAACTGGTGGGAGCTGGTAGGAAGTTTCCCCCCACCCCATGGCCTGTTGCTTGGGTGCAATTTGCACCCCGAGTCTCAGATCCCTGCCCTGCTGCTGCCCAGGATGAGGTGCCGCTCTCTTGGGATGCCAACTGCAGCCCATCCCTGTCCCCGCCACCCCAGGAGGCAGCTGGGCTGGGCGCTCGCCTGCACCCCGAGCGCTGCCATGGGGGCCCTGCTGCCCCCTCCCCCGGGTGCCTCACCCCTGAAGTGCCCATCTGGCAGCGTTGGCACCACGTCCTCCCACAGCCCCTTCAGCGGCACCACCTGGGGGTGAGACGGCAGAGCTGTGAGCCCCGGCGGCACGGTGCCTGCTGGCACCATCACCAGGCCCTGGCACAGCCCAGCCCAGACCTTGTGTGGCTGTCTCCTCGCCCACTCCTCCAGGCGCTGGAAGACTCCCTGGTTGCACTCAACGATCCAGTGCTCCTCAATGGCAAACTCCTGCACCTTGCTGGCTGCAATGGCCATGCCAAAGCCCACCTCCAGCACACGGCCACCTGTGGGCAAGAGGGCAGCTGGAGAGGGGGTGTCTGAGCCCCCCCTGGGGCAGTCAGAATCCCCCCAGCCCCAAATGCTGCTCCACTCTTTCCCTGAATTAGGCTTTTCTTGGTGTGGGTTGGGAAAGCACAGAGCTGCCCACACTGGGCGGGGGGGAGAAGCTGGGGGCAGTTCTGTGCCCTCACCACCTCCTGCTGCACCCAACAGAAGCTCTTTGCCCCTCCCCACCCTGGGGGCAGCCCTGTGCCCCGCTGCTGCCCTGGCTGCACCCAACAGAAGCTCTTTGCCCCCCCCGCAAACCTGGGGGCATCCCTGTGCCCCACTGCCTGCTGCTGCCCTGGCTGCACCCAACAGAAGCTCTTTGCCCCCCCCGCAAACCTGGGGGCATCTCTGTGCCCCACTGCCTGCTGCTGCCCTGGCTGCACCCAACAGAAGCTCTTTGCCCCTCCCCACCCTGGGGGCAGCCCTGTGCCCCGCTGCTGCCCTGGCTGCACCCAACAGAAGCTCTTTGCCCCCCCCCCCAAACCTGGGGGCATCTCTGTGCCCCACTGCCTGCTGCTGCCCTGGCTGCACCCAACAGAAGCTCTTTGCGCCCCCCCCCCCCCCCCAAACCTGGGGGCATCTCTGTGCCCCACCGCCTGCTGCTGCCCTGGCTGCACCCAACAGAAGCTCTTTGCCCTCCCTACCATCCAGAGAACCTCCCCCAGGAGAGCTGCAGAGGGAACAAGCAACTGCCCCAACCTTCCCTCTGCCCCGAAGGCAGCAGGTCCCGGCTGGGCCATGCTCTGCCCTCGTGGTGGGGCTGCATGCCCCCCCCCCACCCTCCTTCCCTGCAGCCCCAGCCCCATTTGGGAATGTGTCACCCTGACAGGAGAGCACAACTGGCACCAGCACGTGCTAGAATACCCCAGCAGCAACATCTCCCCCCATGTTCTCTCACAGGAGAGCTGCCCCCTCCCCATTGGGGATACCCCAGCAGCAAACCCCCCATACACCCCCCCAGCATTGCTCTCGGCCTACTCCCCACCGGGGGTACCCCAGCAGCAACACCCCCGCACCCCCCAGCATTGCTCTCTGCCCACTCCCCATTGGGGGTACCCCAGCAACACCCCCACACCCCCCAGCATTGCTCTCTGCCCACTCCCCACTGGGGGTAGCCCAGCAACACCCCCACACCCCCCAGCATTGCTCTCTGCCCACTCCCCATTGGGGGTACCCCAGCAACACCCCCACACCCCCCAGCATTGCTCTCTGCCCACTCCCCATTGGGGGTACCCCAGCAACACCCCCACACCCCCCAGCATTGCTCTCTGCCTACTCCCCACTGGGGGTACCCCAGCAGCAACACCCCCGCACCCCCCAGCATTGCTCTCTGCCCACTCCCCACGCCCAAGCCGCACCCCACGCCGCGTCCCCGGTCCCGCGGGACCCCTCCGTTACCCTTGGATGCAGCCACGCCGGCCAGCGAGTGCATGTAGGGGGTCTCCCAGCGCTCCATCACCGGCTTGCCCAGGATCTCCAGGTGGGCATCAGGCTCATCGTACCCAGCCGTCGCGTCCCGCCAGGCCGCCCGGCAGTCCTCCCCCTCCGCGAAGATGCGGCCCGAGGCCGCCCCGGAGCTCATGGCGGAGCCCCAGGCGGGGGAAAGTCCAGAGGCTGGGGGAGGGAAGAGGGCGCTGGGCTCTTGGCCGGCTTTAAATAGCCAGGGGTGGCGAAGTGCTGAGTGGGCACAACGAGCTGGGGCCCTTCTGGGTGAAAGGGATCCTTATCAGGAGCCTTATCAGGAAAGGGGGGCGGCAGCCGGGTACCCGGGGCGGGCAGCAGGGCTGCCAGGATTCATAGGATGCATGGATTCGTGGAATGGGTTGAGTTGGAAGGGACCTGAAAGGTCATCCAGTTCCAACCCCCTGCCGTGGGCAGGGACACCTCCCACCAGCCTGGCCTTGAACACCCCCAGGGAGGGAGCAGCCACAGCCTCCCCGGGGCAACCTGTGCCAGCGTCTCCCAACTCTCACTGCCAAGAATTTCTTCCTCATCGCCACTCTCAGTCTCCCCTCTCCCAGCTCAAAGCCATTGTCCCTCATCCTGTCACTCCCAGCCCTTGTCAAAAGTCCCTCCCCAGCCCTCCTGCAGCCCCTTCAGGTACTGGAAGGTTGCTCTGAGGTCTCCCCAGGACCTTCTTTTCTCCAGATGAGAGAATTGTTTGGATTGGAGATGCCCTCTAATGTCATCAACCATCAACCCAACACCACCATGGCCACACAGTTCTTGAACACCTCCAGGGATGGTGACTCCACCACCTCCCGGGGCAGCTTGTGCCAATGCCTGAAACTCCACACACGGCCCCCTGGGTGCCCCATGTTGGAGTGGGGCTGGAGGGTGCAGGGATGACTCCACTCCTGGTGGCACTACACTGGGTACAGCCACAGTGGGAAGGACCAGGATGACCAACAACCCTGTGTGCCAAAGCTGGGATGGAACAGCTTAACTGGGAGGGGGCATGGAGGAAGGGCTCCTCCCCAGGGGCTGTGCCAGGCTCTGGAGCTGTGCACGGTGCAGTGCCATGCCCCGTGGCTGTGCCATGCTATATCCCACACTGTGCCATGCAACAAGGCAGCGTGCCAGGGCTGTGCCGTGCTCCGGGGGTGGCCTGAAGACGACAGGGAGTCAAGCCCAGGCCTGGCGGGTTGGGGGGTGCCCGGTAGCCTCGGGGTTGTGCCCGTAGACCCAGGCAGTGTTGTTCGGTACACCCAAAGCAGGGCGTCCCGGTAGACCTGGGGGAAGGGGAGCAGGGGAGGCCCCGATAGACCCGGGGGTGGAAAAGCTCGTGGCGGCGTGCCCGGTAGACCCCCAGGTGGGGGAGTCCCGGTGGACCTGGGGGAGGGGGAGTAGGGGAGGCCCCGATAGACCCGGGGGTGGAAAAGCTCGTGGCGGCGTGCCCGGTAGACCCCCAGGTGGGGAAGTCCCGGTGGACCGCTGGTGAGGTGCCCGGTAGACCAGAGGTGTTTGTGGGGTAAGGTGGTCCCGGTGAACGCAGGGGGTTGTCCCAACAGACCCGGAACTCCAACCCCCCGGCAGAACCGTGGGAGGGGGATCCCCACACGACCCACGTTGAGCTGTTTCCGGTATACCCACGGCCACACGTGCTCCAGGCGGGCGGGCGGACTGCCCTTCCCAGCATCCTTTGCGCTCCACGTTCTGCCCCGCCCCGCCCCTCCCTGGGCGCGGCCCCGGAGACCCCGTAGCGTGGGGCAGGTGCGCGCGCAAGCGGCGGTTGGCGGCGCTGAGGGAGCGCGAGCGCGCGGCGGCGGCGGCGGCGGCGGCGGCGGCGGCGGCGGCGGCGCGGGGGGGGGGGGGCGCCGAGCTGAGGCCGAGCCGAGCCGAGCCGAGCCGAGCCGAGCCCGAGCCGAAGGCGGGCCGGGGGCGGCCCGTTAACGTAGCTCTGAGAGTGCACCCCGGAAAGACGGGGTAGGGGGGGGGGGGGAAAGTGTTGGTTGCGGTGGGGAAAAACCGGGGGGGGTGGGGGGGGAAACGACGACACGGTGAGTTGAGAGCCCGCCCTCAGCCCCCCCACCACCACCAAGACGTGCCGCCGCTGTCGCCGCCGCTGAAAGGAAGATACCGGGCGCGGTCCCGGATCCTACCGAGGAACCGCCGCCATGAACAGCGTGGGAGGCGCCGATGAGATCGGGTGAGGGCGGGGGTTCGGCCCCATCTTTTTTTTTTCTACGCCATGAGGACAGGGCCGCGCCGGGGTTTCCGCCACCGGGACGTGTGGTGTTGTCAGGGGAGGGCTGTGTGAGGACTGTTTCGCCTCTTCCCGGGTCGCCGCTGGGCCTGTTCTGCCATGCTGGGCCCCTGCGGACCGGGAGGGCGCGCGGCGGGGTGTCCCGTCTCCCCCCCCACCCCCCCAACGTCACGTGACCGCCCGCGCCGGGCTGCGGCGGCAGGTGCGCGCGGCCAAGGTCACCCGCGCGCTTCCCGCCCCGGGGTGGGGGGGGAGCCCCGGGAATGGCGGCAGGGCTGCGGGGTGCGTACGCCAGGGGGGTACTGCTGCGGCGCTTGCGGCTTGTGCTCGCCTTCCCCGCCGCTAACACAGCCGGTAGCTTTGTTCCGGTGACCCAGCAGCACTTCCCTTGCCCTGCTGACCGGAGGGGGCTGCGGGGCTTGTTACCGGGGAATGGCGGGACAAAGGCGGTGGCCTGCGTGCCCCCCCCCGACGCTATCTCGCTTCCCTCCGCCGCTTCAGAGCGGGGCCCTGCGTGGGGGTCGCCGCCCTCTGAACTTCTCCCCGCGTTAACAAACTCCTCTCGCCCTCCTGTCGCTGCCCTCTGAACCACCCTCACCCATTCAGCCTATTAACAAGCCCCCCCCCACCCCCGTGCCACCCGGATTTGGGGCAGAAAAACGCTGCTTTTATTCCCGAGGTTTTTGTGGCTTGTCCATACCGATGGTTTAGTTCTTCTGGGGTTGCGTTTAGCGTTAGTCTGTTTGGGTGCTGTATCCTAGAGGCTGGCAAGGTGTAAATTGGGAGACTTGGCACATCGGAAGTGAAAATAGCAAAGAAAAATAAAATGCCACACCACCTCCTTCAAGTTGGCTGCTTTAGCTTTTGCTGCAAGTTTTGGCACAGAAGATGCGCGTCATAACTGGTCTCTCCTCTTTGGAAGCATGTGCCCTGCTGCCGTGCTCCTGCCGTCATCAGCACGTAGTAAGCTGCTTATTGACCCTGCCGTGGTCTTAATTTTGGTACAGCCTTAAAAATCCCAGAGGCGGGACAGCTGTTTTGGGTGGAACACGTTGCTGCAAATCGCATGAGATGTGTTTAAGGGTGTTGGTTTTGTTCTGAAGTCTGTTGGTCCTGGAGGTTTAGGTACTGCTCGGTGTCTTAGGAGTGAGCTGAGGAGGCAGCTGCTGTGAGCTGCTGTTCTGGAGATGTAGGTGAGAACAGGATGTGAGTGAAAACTGGGTTCAGTTTTGGGCCTTTCACTCCAAGGAGGACATTGAGGTGCTGGAGTATGTCCAGAGAAGGGAAGTTAAGCTGTTAGAGGGTCTGGAGAGGAGCAGGGTCTGAACAGGGCTGGTGAGGAGCAACTGAGGGAACTGGGGGTGTTTTATCTGGAGAAGAGGAGGCTGAGGGGAGACCTCATTGCTCTATAGCTCCCTCAGAGGAGGTTGCCGTGAGGTGGAGGTTGGTCCTTCTCCTTAGTATCAGCTGATAGAATGAGAGGAAGCAGCCTCAAGTTGCCCCAGGGGAGGGTTAGGTTGGATAGGAAGAAAAATTGCTTTGCTGCCAGAGTGGTCAGGGATTGGAACAGGCTGCTCAGGGAGGTGTTGCAGTCCCCATCCCTGAAGGTGTTCAAAACACATGTGGCCATGGCACTTGGGGGCCTGGTTTAGTGGCCATGGTGGTATCAGGTCAATGGTTAGGCTGAAGGATCTTGGAGGTCTCTTCCAACCCCAAAGATTCTATGAAATATGCTCAACTTCCATCCAGAGCAGGTCTGGCTGTCACAGCTCCTTCCCAGTTCCACACCACTTCAATCTGGGTTCTTCTGAGGCATTACCAGATTTGAAAGGATAAGGTTTTCCTCAGAGATGATCATTTTCTTCTTTTTCCTTCCCTAAAAGCATTCAGAGGGAAAGGTGAAAGCGAGGAGTAAACTTTACTGCAGTTTCAGTCATCTGCCTGCAATTGGGTGGAGGAAACTGGGTGGGAAGTTGCTGATGGGACCTCTTCTCTAGCCAGGGATTGTGAATGAAAACACTTCCGGAGGCTGCAGGCATTGCAGCCCTGTCAGGGGAGGAGGAAGAGCCTCACTAGAGTTGTTTGTTTGTCATTAGTACTTGGTACTGATTTGGATGAAAGAAAAGTGCTGATCTTGAGATCTCTCTGTCCTGCAGAGTGTAGCAGATTGGGACCACGCTGGGAGAGTCAGGAGATGTTAATCAAACTGCCAGATTTTTACATAGGCAAAGAGTTTGCCCTCTTGTTGAGTTTTGGAGCTTTAAAAAGACTTCTCTGTGCTTTCTTGCGTCTGGGTTTATCTGCTTTAAGGGGGCAGGTACAGGGGATTGAAGCTTGAGGAGGGGAGATTTAGACTAGGCATTAGAAAGAACTTCTCTCCAGTGAGGGTGGGGAGACACTGGGACAGGTTGCCCAGGGAGACTGTGGATGCCCCCTCCCTGGAGGTGTTCAAAGCCAGGCTGGAGGAGGCCTTGAGCAACCTGGGCTGGTGGAGGTGTCCCGGCTCATGGCACAGGTTGGAACTGGATGATTTTTCAGGTCCCTTCCAACCCATTCTGTCATTCTGTGAATCTAGTACAATTTGGTCAGGAAATAGTTGAAGCAGAACCTGTGAAGTGGGGGTTGGTCTCTTCTCTCTAGGATCAGGTGATAGCAGGAGAGGAACTGGCCTGAAATTGTGCCAGGGGAGGGTTAGGTTGGAGATGAGGAAAAATTTCTTTGCTTCAAGAATGGTCAGTGAGGTGGTGGAGTCTCCAGCCCTGTGGGTGTTCCAGAAATATGTGGCCATGGCCCTTGGGGGCATGGTTTAGTGGCCATGGTGGTGATAGGTTGATGGTTGGACTGGATGCTCTCAGAGGACTTTTCCAACCCAACCACTTCTGTCATTCTGGGTGGGTTCATGAAACTTGCTTGAAACTCCTTAGCTGTGCTGTAAGTGCTGTGGAGCTGGTACCTTGAGCACAGCACTGCTGCTGCTGCCTTTGGTTATTGCTGCCATTATGCTGCACACACAAAAACCTGCCCAGAGAAACCTGCTGCTGCTCTTATGTATCCTCATGGAGCTTGTGCTGGGTGTGGAGCTTGTCCTTGTTGGGTATGGCCTGGAGCAGCCTGCTGTGGAGGTGTTTAAGGGTGGTGCCAGGAGGTGTGAGGAAGATGCTGTCAGCAAGACCCATGGTGGAATTTTTCTCACTACCTACTCATAAACTATTGGAATAAAAAGTTTTGCAGGAGGCAAGAGCTCAGGAAGGGGCTGAGGAACACTTACCTGCTGTGACTTCATGCATGATCTTCTGCAGCAGTGCATCTGGATTGCTGTGCTAGGTGGGGATTTGGGGATTAGCGAAATCTTTCATTTGCAGTGTGTCCAACCCCAACCCGTGGAGGGAGTCAGAGGCAGGGCAGTCCTGGCTTTTGGCATTTCACAGCATGTGGATAAATAGCAGCCATGTATTTACATACAGCTGCCGTGGCTGACCTCAGGCAACCCAGATTTTGTTTTGTGTTTAAAAGTGAGCAGGTTGACTACAAATAATTAATAATAGAAGTGGAAAAAAAAGTTTCAGTGACTGGTAACTGTGTACCCTGCAGACAGCTTGATGTGCTGTCAGAGTGCAGCTGGTAGGTTTGGATGGATCTTAGAGACTGTAAGTGGCAAATTGGGTTTGAAGGGAAAAGAAAACTAAGAAAACCATCCCCAAATGTGGTTAATTGTGGAAACAGTCATGAAACTTCAATCTGAATAGGCCTTGAGCAGCTTTGGTCTAGTGGAAGATGTCCCTGCCAATGCCAGGGAGTGATCTTCAGTGTCCCATCCCAAACCATTCTAGAAGTCTGTGAATGTAGCAGTAGATCAATTGTGTTTGTCTTAGGAAAGAAAGAGAATTGCTTCCAGAAGTCTTTTTTTCCTCTGAAATAATGGCAGAAGAAAGAGCACCAAGACTTGTGTGGGTCTCTGGTGTGTGCAGAGCAAACAGTGAAGAGGGACAGTCAAGGTGGGGTGAGGCCTGTGGCTGTCACCAAGAGGTGACACATTGCACTGGCTCTGTGCAGGGATGCCACCAGTGAGCTCTGTGCCAGCAGAGGGAGGTGGGGGAGAAGTTCTTCAATCCTTGAGGAAAAACTTTGCCATCCTGAGAAGTGCCAGTAGGAGACAGGCTTGCTTTGAGAGGGAATGGCTGAAGTGTGCTGCTTGTGCTGTTCTGGGCTGCATTATGGTAATGCAGGAGCAGCTGCAGCTGCTGCCTCTGCAGCACTGAGCTTTCTTTGCCTGTTACCACTTGGTTGTTCTCTCTCTGTGGAAGGAGACCCTTTTGATCTGTGCTTAATGGTTGGTTTTGTGTTTGAAAGACAGGACTTGTGTCACCTCTCAACCAGTGACTTGGGAAGAAAACTTGCCTGGAAGCCTTGTGGTTATCACATAAGGCTGAATTCAGTCGCCCTCTGAAGGCACTGCCTCAGTCCCTGCAGGCCCTTGTGCAGGGGTCATGACAGGAGGCCATACCACAGAGAAATGACTCAAAGTGCAGAGCCTCTCTGCTGGTTTCATCTTGAGCTGCACAGCTCTGCAGGACCTTCTGGTCACAAGGCTTTTGTTACACTGCTGCTCTCTGTGCACCAGCAGCTCTCTGGCTGGGGGTGGCCGAGTTCCTGCTGCAGTTGGCTGCTCCTGAGAAGGTGAGAGGAAGGTTGATTTTCTTTTTTTTTTTCTTCCTTTTTTTTTTTTTTTTTTTTTTTAGTGTTAGGAGAGCCTCATCTGGCCCCATGTAAGTGATGGTGCAATGATTCCCAACGTCAGCTAAGCTGGGGCTGGATCCAGGTTGGATGAAGCAACCTGGGCTAGTGGGAGGTGCCCCTGCCCATGGCAGGGGGGTTGGAACTGGATGATCTTTAAGGTGCTTTCCAACCCAAAGCATTCTATGAATCTATGAATATTTGAGGACAAGGAGAAATCAAAGCAGACTGTGGTTCCTCTCTTGGAGGCCTGATAAGACAAGTAGAGGCATCCTCAAAAGATAAACTACTGCTCTTGTCTGTGCAGGCCCATGAAACTGTACAGAAGAGCTTCTGAGTTGGTGCTGTGGTTTAGGATGGATGTTGGGAAGCACTTCCTCATGGAAAGGATAATTAGACACTGGAATGGACTGCCCAGGGAGGTGGTGGAGTCTCCATCCCTGGAGGTGGTTAAGGAAAGATTGGATGTGGTACTTAGTGCCATGGTCTGGTCGATGTGGTGGTGTTAGGTTGGACTTGATGATCTCTCAGGTCTGTTCCAGCCTCAACAGTTCTGTGATTCTGACTGAAAAGGGCCAAGTGCTGAGCTGACTTTGAACAGACCTTTAATTATGGAACAGATCCCTTTGCATGGAAGTTGTGTCACACCCTGAGGTTGATAGAGAGTTGCAAAGCAGGCAGCCTGGCACCACCTCCTGGACTCACCTCGACGTGCTCCGACATGAAGTGCTGCAGGTTTGGATGCTCTGTCAGAGGATGAGTTGGTTCAGGTTTCTCCTCAGTTTGGAGCATGGAGCTTAGCTTGGGTTTTAGCCATGGCTTTCTGAGCCCTTTGGAAAAAGCTCTTCACTGGGTTATAAAATGGTTTCACAACCAATTGTTGGATTAGTTCTGCTCTGTTATTTAGGACTTGCCTCACAGGTTTGCCTTCCTGTCTGAGACTTGAACTTGATAGTTCTGCTTTTGCTTTCATTTAACCAGAAGATAATGGTGGAGAAAGGGTAACTCTCATTGGTCTTTCTAGATGAGCAAGGGGAGTAGCCCATAAAAGGAGTGGATGAAGGGTCCTTGTTTGTTTTCGTCAGCAGTTTAAGGACTTTTCTGTGCCAGGAGAACACAGGGGTTAGAAAGCCTGAGGGCTGCCTTAAGCTTTTTTGATCTGATGATGGAAAAACTTCTTGAGCTTCCTGTTTTACCCAGTTCTGCAGCTAGAGAACAAGTACAGAAATGTCAGGTGATGGCCAAATCCCACCACAATCCTTCCCATGAAGGCTTTGTCTTTTAGCTGCCATTCCCATTGGGCTTTGACCTTGTAGCACGTGCAGGTTTGCAACATGTCCCAGGGCAGATGCTCTTATACTACTTACTGCTCTTAAATGAGTATTAAACAACTTCAGCTGCTGGGGGGTTATTTTTCATGTGGTGATACCTCTAAATGTAGAGGTGCTGGGTTTTGCCTTCTGGCTGCTGTTGTGGTTTCTCATGGCCATGTTGCTTTCTCAAATACCAGGAAACAAGGACTTTGGAGGAACTTTTTGTCTTCCCTTTGCATGGAGGAAGAAAATGTATTCCTGCCATGAGCTTCCCAACCTCTCCTCATGCTTCTGGCACACAAAGCAGATGCTTCAGTTTTCTGTGACTCTTGTGGTATTAAACAGTGAATTCAAGTGAAGAACAGAAACCTGTGGTATCTTTTCGGAGGCCTTGGTGCCTCCAGATTTCTTCAGATCAGCCAACTTTTGCCTTCAGTAGGGTGAATTATCTGTTGTGTGGAGTCCTAAAATTGTTGTGTGCTTCATTTGCAGGAAACTCTTTGTGGGTGGCTTGGACTGGAGCACAACACAAGGTGAGCAGCCCACAGTGCACAGAGACATGGCCTTTAGCAGAAGACTCTTTTGTTAATCATAATTTTCTGTAGAGAGATATGTTTATCACTTCTAGTTTTCTATTCCCTGTTACTGTTTGATATTGGAGTCTTTGTCAGCTCAGGAGATGATGATTTTTGATCGTTGCTTTACTATTTTTCTATTATCTGAGTGACACTAAGCCATTCTCATGAGGTTCAATATTGCTAAGTGCAAGGTCCTGCACCTAGGTCAGGGCAATCCTTTCTGTCAGTCCAGGCTGGGGGTGATGAGGTTGAGAGCAGCTCTGCAGAGAAGGACTTGGGATGCTGGGGGATGAGAAGCTGAACAGGAGCCAGCAAGGGGTCAGTGGTATCCTGGGCTGCATCAAAAGCAGCATGGCCAGAGATGGAGACAGGGGATTCTGCCCTTCTGCTCTGGGGAGACTTCACCTGCAGTGCTGTGTCCAGCTCTGGAGTCCTCAACACAGGAAGGACATGAACCTGCTGGAGAGGGTCCAGAGGAGGACAGGAAAATGATCAGAGGGCTGGAGCATCTCTCCTACGAGGACAGGCTGGGGTTGTTCAGCCTGGAGAATAGAAGGCTCCAGGGAGACCTTAGAGCAACCTGAAGGGAGCCTACAAGAGGGCTGCAGAGGACTGCAGTTTCCAAAGGCCTGCAGTGACAGGACGAGGGGCAATGGTTTGAAGTTAGAGAAGAGCAGATTTAGATTGGATGTTAGGAGCAACTTCTGCACCATGAGGGTGGTGGAACACTGGAACAGGTTGCCCAGGGAGATGGTTGAGGCCTCATCCCTGGAGATATTCAAGGTCGGGCTGGCCAAGGCTCTGAGCAACCTGATCTAGTAGAGGATGTCCCTGCTGACTGCAGGGGGGTTGGACTGAATGACATCCAACCCAAACCATTCTATGATTGTATACCAGCAGTGTTTAGAGAAAGTAAAATGTGCTGCCTGAACTCATTTAGCCCTTTGCTTTTGTCTCCTCCTTGCAAGCACAGCCTGCTACCAGCTGTTTCTCTTTCATGTATGTGTTTGTTTTTGTTTTTTTTTTTTTTTTTTTTTTTTCTTTTTTAACAGAAACTCTTCGTAGCTACTTCTCCCAGTATGGAGAAGTTGTAGACTGTGTAATCATGAAAGACAAAACCACAAACCAGTCTCGAGGATTTGGATTTGTCAAATTTAAAGATCCCAACTGTGTGGGAACTGTGCTGGCCAGCAGACCTCATACGTTAGATGGCCGAAATGTAAGTTTTTGTGCCTTTGGGATTTGGGGATTTTTCTCCTTCCAAGAACTTCTCTGCTCCAGACTGCTTCAAAGATCTGTTGTAATTGCTGCTTTCTTATTTGCAGCCTGGCTTAACTTGTAAAAGTTAACCTGGTGGTTGGTGTTAATTGTTTATTATAAGACAGCTTTAACTTGATGGTTTCTGTCCACCTTGTAGAAAGTGATCTATTGACCATAGCTTTGATCTGAGGAGCTGGATTATCAGCAGTGCTGTGTTCAGCTGCCAGAAATGTAATTTGGAGAACAGATATTCTGCACTCTTGAGATCTGACCAAACTGGAACTTCTTCCAGATTGATCCAAAGCCATGTACACCTAGGGGGATGCAACCAGAAAGGACACGACCGAAGGAAGGATGGGTAAGGAAAGATCACTTGGTTTATCCCTGCCTGGTTTCCAACTTTTTTGCCTTGCCTTCCAGCAGTTTTAATTGAATTCACTATGGATTACATCCATGTTTTGAAGTCAGGAATCGATGTGCAGGCCTGGTGTGTTCAATTTTAGGTCTGAAAACTGTCTTTGATTTAGATTTCTGTGGCAGTACCCCAAGTCCAGGGCAGTGTCAGGCCCAACACATGGTGTTTGCATCACGTGCAGTTGGTGGGAGTGGTGTTTAATTCTTAAAGCTCTTGGTAGTGCTTTTTTTTTGTTGTTGTTGTTGTTGAGCTCTTCAAATCTTGAACCAAGTGCCTTGGAAGTGCTTTCACAAGGACTGCTGCTCCTTTCCAGCCTACTTCCCACCCTGCAGCTTAATACCATTGCACTACAAAAGGAGTGAATAGCCTCAGAACCACAGTCCTTGGTTTTCTGATCTCCTGAAGGACAGGAACTTGCTTATTAACTGCCAGCACTAAACTCTGCAGCTCTGAACGAGCACTTGCCTCACTGTAATGACTTCAAGCCTGGAGATGGCTCCCTCTCAACCTGCAGGAGACCATTGTTGATGTTTAACTGTAAAATGCTAGAAGTAGACAACTTTTATTGTCCCTCTGACTATTCTTTCCCCCCCCCCCCCCCTCCCTTCCTTGATTTAGCAAAAAGGATCCAGGAGCGATAACAATAAATCAAATAAAATTTTTGTTGGTGGGATTCCTCACAACTGTGGCGAGACAGAGCTCAGGGAATACTTCAAGAAGTTCGGAGTGGTGAGTCATTATTCCACACCTTGGCACTTAGCAGTTGGTTGCAAGATGCTTTCCTTCCCCATTGCCTTTTTCTCTTGATCTCATCAAGCTGTCAAAATTGTGGGTTCATTGAGACAAAGAACTGTAGGGGACATCTTAAAGTGTTTTGTGATAAGCTGTAGTAAACCATCATCCTCCTGAAATGTAGCTGGCTGTTTGTCAAAAGTCTATTGCTCTGATCCATAACTTAGTTTTCCTGCTTCTGTCTCCTCTTAAGTCAACCTGATGCATTATTCTTGCAAGAACTCCTGAGCTGAGTTGACTTAAGAATAATTTTGTTTCTCTTTTCAATTGATAACTCCCAGCTCAGTGATTAAAACAAATTGGAGTTGAATTTATTTTGGGGAGGAGCAGTGGGTCCTTGGGGTGAGCTCATGTCTGAGCTCCTCATTTTTGACTGCCTGTACAGATAGTTGGCAGTCTCCTGCCATTCTTTTGCTGTCAGTAGTTGCTTTTAACTCACCATTTGGAATCAGCTAAGTTCTGCTGGCCCTGGAACCTCCATTCTAGACACAAACCACTCTTTGTAATTCAGTTTGGAACCTCAGACTGAAATGACTCTTCTGATTGAGGTTTTAAGTCCCATTTATCCCATTGTTGTTACTCCTTTAAGCTGGTAAAATCCTGAACTAAATCCGGTTGTAAGTTTGAGAAACTGTAAAGATTGCCTGAGGTAAAGGCCAGGCTGTGCCAGCAGATGTAAATTGCCATCTTTGAGAGGCACTTAGTCTATGCTTCTGATGCTTTTTTAATCACCTTTCCCTCAGATCACAGAAGTGTTTGGGTTGGAAAAGTCCTTTTAAGATCTTCAAATCAACCATCAACCCAACACCACCTTGGCCACTGAACCGTGTCCCTAAGTGCCACGTCCACATTTTTCTTGAACACCTCCAGGGATGGTGACTCCACCACCTCCCTGGAAAGTCTGTTCCAACTCCTGTCCATTCTTGGAGCAAATAACATTTCCCTGATCTCCTTCCCTGGCCCAGTTTCAGGCCATTCCCACATGCATGCAGCAAAGGGTTTGTTGATTCCTTCTCAAGGGGCTCCCTTTATCACCAGCTCTTTATTTCAAATGTGGTTAAGATATTTTTTTTAAAAATCATAAAAATAAAAGGCAATGGCTAACAACTGTTTCTTTAGTTTGAAAGGCTGCAAGTAGACTTGTAAATAAAAGGTGGGGGGAGCATGTTCCATGTCTGTGGAGCATAACTTCTAAAGGCTCTTCCTCACAGACTTTTGGCTTTCCCATTCTGACCTGTGGATGGCCTGGGAGATACAGGCTTATGTTCCACCAAATAAAGCAAGCAGCAGCCATTGAGTGTAAGTGCCTTTGAAAGTAAGTAGTAGAACTTTTAATGATAGTATAGAAATGGGGGAGCTGACTTTGGAGAGACTCTGTGGCCAAAGAACGAAGAGACAGAAGCAGGTCCTGATTCTCAGACGTGGTAACTACTTGGTAAATAAAAGCAGTGTGAGGAAGGGAATCCAGATCCAGTGGGGAAAAAGATTTGGCACATGGAGTGATCCCCAAACAAGGATGAATCCCACTGTTAGCACCCAGGAGGGGATAACTGGGTGCATGTGGTGTAATAACTTCAAGAATGTTTTCTAGCTGTAAGTAAGAAGGGAAAATGCATCAGATTTAAAGTTAGTTCTGGGGATTGGAGTGAAAAATACCCTAAGCTTGACTTGAAGGCAAAGAAGCTTTACAGTGAGGGTATTGAGACCCTAGCCCAGGTTTGCCAGAAAGGTGAGGTGGTAGATACTTCATCCCTGGAACCACTTCAGGTCAAGTTGTTTGGGGCTCTGAGCCTGCTCTACTTGCAGATATCCCTGCTGACTGCAGGTGGGGGTGAACTAGATAACCTTTAAAGGTCTCCTTCAGCCCATTCTGTGATTCCATGTGATGCCATGAGATCACACATGTTCTCTGATGGCTTCTTGGCCTCTTAAGAAATGTAAAGGCATTTCCTTGGCAGCTGTTTTAATGTTGCCTTTGACATCAAGCCCTGGTTTTATTTAAACTGCAGCTCACAGTGGTGCTTATTCTGACAAAACCCTTCCCAAACAGCTTGCATTTTCCTATTTATTTGTGGGATTTTGAAGTTAAAATCACACTGATAATGCTCATCCATGATTTGAAAGGGGATTATAAGGCCATTTAAAGCATCAGTCTGCAGCTGGTGCTCTGGACCACACTGATACAAACAAGTAACTCAGAGAGGCCATGCAAATTTTTAAATCACAGAATGGGTTGGGTTGGAAGGGACCTTCAAGATCATCCAGTTCCAACCCCTCTGCCATGGGCAGGGACACCTCCCACCAGCCCAGGTTGCTCAAGGCCTCATCCAGCCTGGCCTTGAACACCTCCAGGGAGGGGGCATCCACAGCCTCCTTGGGCAACCTGTTCCACCCTCACTGTAAAGAATTTCTTCCTCATCTCCACTCTCAATCTCTCCTCTCCCAGCTCAAAGCCATTGCCCCTCATCCTGTCACTTCAAGCCCTTGTCAAGAGTCCTTCCTGAGCTTTCTTGTAGACCCCCTCCCCCTCTTCAGGTCCTGGAAGGCCCCCTTCAGGCCCTGGAATATATTTGGTGTCAAAGCTGCTTCTCATGGCAGAGAATGAAAATATTTTAAAACGGAAAAAAGTCCTCTTTGGAGAAGCTGCAGTGCTGAGGAGTGTGTGGAAGAGCAGAAAAGCTTCAGGGTTTGTTGGCTGCAGTTTGGATCTCAGCACCATAACAACCTTAACACTGGATTCAAATCTTCAGCCTGCTAAAACCCTCAAAGCCACAACCCAGCAGCTTTTCCAGAAGAGATGAACTCAGCCTTTTCTTAGACTCCCATCATGAGCAATATTCCCAGTTTGAGCATGGCAGGACAGGCTGGGATTGACAGCTCCATCAAGCAGTTAATTGTGCTGTGTGGGGAAAGCAGGCTTGTGGTGACTGTTGCTGGCACTCCCCTGGTAGCACAGTTAGTAGAATTTCCCTTCTCTCTTCCAGGTCACTGAAGTCGTAATGATCTATGACGCAGAGAAACAGAGGCCCCGAGGTAAAGGCTGATCTAGTTTGTCCTTGAAATTTCTTCATGCTCTCCTCTAGTCAGATGGCAAACTATTTCACACCATCAGAAGAGGTAGACTTTTTTTTTTTTTTAATTATTTTTTTTTTCCCTCTTCCCCTCTATGTTGCCTCAGGGAAAAAAAAAAAAAACAAAACAAAACATCACTGGGCAAATACCATTTCAAGTCTGCAGCTTTAGTTGGGATCTGTGCACTGAAAGTCAGATGTTTCATGTTCATTTCTGGTTTGCTTTGCCCTTTTTTTTTTTTTTTTTTTTTTTTTGTCTGCTACTTGTAATCAAATGAAATTTGATTCTGGAGCCACTCCTGTGGCTTAAGATATTATTAAGGGGGGGTTAAAAAAACAACCAGCCAACCAGAGCAGTTTCCTCCTGTCCCACACAAGGTATGTTGCTATAATTGCACTGGGGGGAGATGGCTGCAGTTCAGAGGACTTCTGAACATAAAATGAGAGCAGAATCCATCTATTGTCTGGGGTTTTTTTTTTTTTGTTGTTGTTGTTGGTTTTGGTTAATGGCTTTACTGAAAACAAAAAAAACCAAAACCACCTCTTAAAGGGCACCAAATACTCCAAAAGAATCGATTTTGATTGGGATCTTCGATCCCTGAAGGGGAAAAAAAAAAATCATGAAAAAAACGGAAGTTTTGCCAAAGTTTGGTGAAAAATCTGAAGCAGAGTCTCATGTCATGCACCTTCCATTGCATCTCTCATCAATTTACCAGCAAAGAGGCAATACTGAACCCCTTTCAAGCTCAGTTGCACTTGCCCAGCTTCGTAGCATGTCCTACATGCTAAAGAATAGTTTGCCATCTGAACTTGCATTCCTCTTCTGACTCATTTATTAAGAGAGAAAGAGAGAGAGAGATATATCCTTCACTTCATATTTATTAAGCTGTTAAGTCTTAGTTTTATTTTTAATTTAGACATACATCCTTAGTGACATATTTAAGTGTTTCATAGTAAAGTATTGGTAACGTTAAGTAAGTTCTTTCCTTTTTTTTTTTCTTTCTTGTTTTCCTTTTATTTTTTTAATTTTTTTTCCTTTTCTTTTCCTCTCTGTGAATTGTTTGACTGTGATTAACGATATCTCTTTAGATTTCTTCTCTCTAGGTGATAATTTGTCACAGAGGTACAGGCCAGTTCCACAGTCAGAGGAGGGGAAGGGCTTTGTCTTTTATTGGAGTGTAAACGAAGTTTCAATATATTTGTTTTTGTTTCTTGTTTTTTTTTTTTTTTTTTTTTTTTTTTTCTTGTTTGGTTTTCTTCCTTTACCTCTCCTAACCTTCCAATAGATCCCTGTAAGCAGAACATAAATTCATCTGCACCATGAGGGTGCTGGAACACTCCAACAGGTTGCCCAAGGTGGTAGTTGAGGCCCCATCCCTGGAGATGTTCAAGGTGAGGCTGTCCAAGGCTCTGAGCAACCTGATCTAGTGGAGGATGTCCCTGCTGAGTGCAGGGGGGTTGGACTGGATGAGCTTTGGAGGTCCCTTCCAACCCAAACCATTCCATGATTCTAAATGCTCTAGACCATCTGATTTTTCTTTTTGAAGAGAGGAGGGAGACAAACAAAGCTTACAAGCATCTGAATATCATTTGTCTGTGGAAGTATTTCAGTAATTGTTTTATCATCCATCTGGGACTTAGTTTTTCTGGCCTCTTCTCCACCTGCAGGTGTCAGGTGCTCCCCAAAAGCTACTAAAAAAACTGCTGGTTTCAGCTGAGCTGCCACAAGTGAGGGCTCTTGGGTAGATAAAAGTGATTGAGCCACCCTTGGGCATCTGAAATTCTTTAGTGAGGGTAGGGAGACTCTGGAACAGGTTGCCCAGGGAGGTGGTGGATGCCCCCTCCCTGGTGGTGCCCAAGGTCAGATGTGGCTCTGAGCAACCTGATCTAGTGTGAGGTGTCCCTGCCCATGGCAGGGGGGTTGGAACTGGATGATCTTTAAGGTCCCTTCCAACCCAAACCATTCTCTGAATCTTTGTCATTTTTAATCCCAACATTGCTGCCTCTGAGTTAAAAAAAAAAACCAAAAAACTAACCCATCATGCCTGCTCTGGATTAATCCTGGGCTCAATTAATGGGATTTCTGCTTAAAACTATATTAAAATAAAATAAAATGGAGGACTTTGGGTCCACTGAATAGCTGGTGGCCCAAAGCAGAAGTGACAGATGGGTGCAGGTTTGAGAGCCATCCCCTAAGCAGTACTGCAGGGTATTTTCCCCCTTCATTCAGCTGACTTTCTAAGCACTGTTCTTGAAGCCTCTTGCTCTGGCTTTCATGCTTGTTCTGTTCCATTCTTCATGCAGTGTGGTAACTAATTGGCATCTCCAGAAATGGCCTTGTTAGTTATCCTGGGGGTGTGTGAGGGAACATTTCCTCACAGCTTGTGCTTGGTGCTCCTGGTCATGCAGCTCAGACACTTCTCTTGCCTCTGTGCTCTGCTGCATAGGGTGCTGCTCAGGCTCTGCACTTCTCTGCACTTCACACTGTATAGTTAGAACATTTTAAAAGCCAATTCACTGCCCTCTTCTGCTTGTACCACTCTGGATTTTGCCACCTTCCATGAACTCCTCCATCCTCACACTTAAGCAGATCCCTCACTGCATGTTATGTACTAGTTTGCTGGTAGGAGAAGGGGAAAACTATCCCTGTAACTAATCCCTGCAAGCACCCCTTTACCCCCAGCTCCTCACAGAAATGCTGGGAACTGGATTCCTGGTTAGTGGCAGCTGCAGGGATGCCCTTGAGGAGCTGTCTCAGTGTCTCCAAGTATCCAGATTTGTCTTTGCTTACTCACAGTCCCCTTCTCCCTCTCCTGCAAACAGAATCCTTTCAGTCCCCAGCACAGGCAGCCTCCTCACATCTTAAAAGGAACAGTGGCTTTGTGGCAGTCTCTGCTTCTTGTGCTTTCTATTCCTGGCTAAGCCAACAACTGTGAAGTAATTTACAGGTTCTTGCTGTGCTCCTTCTCCTCTTCCTTGCAGCTCCTTGGCTGCAGACCAGCAACACTGCTCTGTTCAGGAGGCCACTTGGAGCCCTGCTAAATGGGATTCATTTCTTGAGTCTTCAATAAAGTCCTGTCCTTCAGCAGACAAAGCTCCTGAGTGAGAGGCTTCAGCACTGACTGGATTTAAAATTCCATGTTGGTGGAATTTTGCTGTGGATTATGCTCTAGTTTCCACACTGTTCCTTGCCTTGTGGTGTTAGAACCTTTTAAAGCCACCTTCTTTGCTAGTTCTTTTGTGACCTTGAGGCTCAACAGGGCTCTGGGCAACCTGATCTAGTTGAGGATGCCTCTGCATACTGCAGAGGGGCTTGGAGTAGGTGACCTTTGGAGATCCCTTCCAACCCAGACCATTCTAAGATTCTCCCCTTCTTTCTCTCTTTCCTCACTGGTGTCTTCCTCCTCCTGGCCTCTCCTTTTCTCCCTCCTCCTCCTGGCCTCTCCTTTTCTCCCTCCCTTCCTTCTCTCCCTCCTCACTGACCTCTTATTCTCTGCCCTTCCAGACCCCATCCCAACAATCTCTTCCCCTTCTTCAGTCTTCTTGGAATCCAATTAACCAACCTTCATCTCTAGCCAGTATCCATTGATTTCTTTTCCCTTTCCCATGCCTTAGACTAAAGCTGTAACACTAAACGTGGGATTTCAACCCAACTTTTACTTCTCTTTTTGGCTCCAATCCTTGGATTTTCAGTTTAAACCTCAGACAAATATATTGTGATGAAACCCTGCTCTCAGATTTTGAGGCTGCTTTCATCACAACTCAACAAAACTTCGTTTATACTTCCAGTCTCTTGTGTGTGGGAAATGCTGAGTTTTGGTTCTTTTTGGTTTCATTTTCTTTTCCTTTGGATTTATTTTTTTTCTTCCCAATTTCTTTTAGTGATTGTCTTTTCCTCTTGTTGCTGACAGCAGAATTTCGACCTGCTGCAATCTCTTTTGGCCTGTATCTTTGTGTACTTTGTTTTGGTTGGTTTTTTTATATATATATACATACCTATATATAAACTTTAATTTTTTTTGTTTTTTTATCTCTACAATAGGCCTCTTTGGGCTTACCCAACCCAGTTGGATAAGCTTCGAGAGACACTTAACTGTTATAGATAACTTGTATTTTGATTTGGATTTGATTTTGATGTTTTTTTTTTCTCTGTTTTAACGCTTTTAGAGCAATATTTGGCTGCTGTCAGCACTAGCTGCAAAGCAAAAAAAAAAAAAATGCAAAACCAAGGGGGAGATCTTGGGTTTCAGAAAAGCAGAAATGCATCCATGTTCCATAACGCTTCTGATGCCAGCACCACCACCACCTCCTCCTCCTCCTTTTGGTTTTAATTTGATTTCCTTTCTAATTTGGTTTTTATTGCTCTTTTAGCTAATCCAAAGAATGGCACAATTTCTGTACTGCATGTGGGGGTTGGTTTGGTGGGGTTTGGTTTATTTTTTCTTCTTTTATTACTTTTTTTTTCTTCCCTCTCCTGGGGTTTGGTTGTTTTCCACCAGCAAGCCAAGTGGTTGATGGCATGAACCAGCCCCTGTGTTGCCTTCTGCAATTAACCACAATTTTGCCACTCTCTCCAGCAGTGTTGGCAGCTACAACCTAAGTGCAGTGGTTCTCAAAGTGGCACCTCCCAAAGAGATTTAGTCCTGGGGCTTTCTTCTTTTTTTTTTCTTTTTTTTCTGTTTGGTTTTTGGTTTGGTTTGTTTTGGCCTCTTTTCTACCTGCAGGTGTCAGGTGCTCCCCAAAACCTTCGAGAAAAGCTGCTGGGTTCAGCCAAGCTGCCACCAGCTCTTGGGTAGATGAAAGGGAATGAAGCCACCTGTGGGCATCTGAAGTTCTTGACAGTGAGGGTTGGGAGACACTGGAGCAGGTTACCCAGGGAGGTTGTGGATGTCCCCTTCCCTGGAGGGGTTCAAGGCAAGGCTGGATGAGGCCTTGAGCAGCCTGGGCTGGTGGGAGGTATCCTTACCCATGGCAGGTGGGGGGTTGGAACTGGATGATCTTTAAGGTCCCTTCCATTCCAAGCCACTCTGTGAATCTGGAACAGTTTAGCAGCAATGTCTCGAGCAAAAAGAGAAAGGGGCTGGGAAGAGTGGAGTAGATTTTCAAGAGAAAAGCAGCAGGAGGTGCAAGAAATGAAATAGATGAAGGACCATGACAGCAAAGTGCCATGTTCTGCAGGAGCACCTCTTTTGAGAACCTCTGATCTAGGTTGTTAGTTTCTGAAGCTTCTCATTCATTCATGGAGTGGTAAAATATTTCCTCATGCTTTAACAGCTACATATCCAAAACAACTTCTTTTTTTTTTTTTAAATTTTTATTATTTTTCCAATGTTGAGGAGGGGAGGGGAATCTATTCCCTAATTGGAAGATGGGAGGAATAAGGGCTGGGAGGAAGTTGCTTTGCAGCTTTTGGGAAACAGGGATCTAGAAGAGGATTTTCTGGGAGACTCAGAGGAGCAGCTTGGCTTTAACCTGCTGGCCCACAAATATTTGGGTACAGATATTTCGATGACTACAGCAGCACTATTTTTTTTTTTCCCTTTTTTTTCTTTCCATAGGTAGCTTAGGACTAAAAATCCAGTTAAACCACGATTAACCCAGCTGGGTCTTGGAAGTTTGCATGTACAAAAACCAAGCTATGAGGCACGAATTTGCCTAATTCCAGGGATTTTAATCCGTTGCGATTTTTCTGCCAATTTGATCTTTTCTTTAGGTTCTTTTCTTTCCTTTCCTTATTTTTTTAATTAAATGATTTGAAGAACTTTTTAACACAAGTTTTGGTTATCTGAAACCCCTGCTTGAACCCTTGGTCCACCCCTAATACTGTTCATCATCCTGTTTTGTGTCACAACACCCTGCTACCTTGATTCACTCTTCGTCGTTGGCTAGGTTTTGGATTTATTACTTTCGAGGACGAACAATCAGTGGACCAGGCTGTCAACATGCATTTTCACGACATCATGGGCAAAAAAGTGTGTAGTTGTAGTTTTATTTTACCTTAAGAAAGAACCAAGTCTTGGGCAACCATCAATTTCACTGGTGAGCCACAAAAAAAAAAAAAAAACAAACCAACAAACCACGCAGGAAGATCCAGGTTCGATTGGGTGGCAGAAGAAGCCGAGGCCAAATTCGAGGCTAAGTCCTTTGAGTTTGCTTAAATGTGAGGGGGGGGGGGAAAAATCTGGGGGCAGGAAGCCCAGAGGAGAGGTCTTGGAAGCCTGAAAAGTCAGGGCTGTGAGCTGTTTTGGTTTGGGTCAGGCCTTGTGTGTACAGACCTGGGTGGGGTGTATTGCTCTGGTTGAGCAGAGCTCTGATGACAACTACCCTGTTGTTGAGAGCCCTGCTTTAGGGCCAGGAGGGTTAAAAAGAAAACAACAAATGAGTTGTTTGATTTTCAGCTGGTTTGAAAAAAACAAAACAAAAAAAAAAGGCAGAATCCCAATGAAATCTGAGTTGTTCAAGGCTTGGTTTCAGATACCACTCCTTCAGATGTGTATTTGCTACTGAAATCCAGAAGCGGTGCAAAGCAACCAATCTTAACCACCATGCAAATAAGAAACTTCAAAAGAAATAGAGCACCATTAAAAAGAAAAAAAACAAACCAACAAAACATCCTGAAGGATTGGTTTTGACAAAAATTGGGTCACTTACTGTGAAACTTTGATACAAACCCACCTACTCTATATAGTATTTAACCACAATGCAGTTAAGTGACCTCTGGTTGTTTCATCTTCATACTGTGTTGTCAGCAAATGGGTGTTTGATAAGGGAGCTTGCTTTGATGTTACTCGACAGGGAACATGGGGTAGAGGGGGAGAGGAAAAGAACCCAGCCCACAAATCTAAAAAGGAAAAGAAATAGTTGCAGGACAGCCAAGTTTTATACCAAAGAAATGAGCTTGAAGGAAAATCAAGAACAGGAGATGGGGGTCGATGCAAAGTTCTTGCAGGTGTGCAGCAGTTCCACAGGCAGAGTTAAAGCTGCTCCAGCTCAGTGGATGGATTTCAAGGGAACAGAAGAGTGCTTTGACTTCCCTGGAATCCATCCACTGTGTCATTCTGCCATTGGCTTTGAAAAGTTTTTCTACCTGCTGACAGTTGCTAAGCAGTCGTTTAGCCAGCCAGGGGTTATGTTCTTACCTAGCAGTGGAATTTTGGTTAATTCAGTCATGGCTAATGGTAGGAATTAGTTGGAGGTGGAGGGGTGAGCTGATTTTCCTCCTAATGGAAGTGAAGAATAGGAAGAAATGTGCAGGTGTGACCCAGAACACCAGGGCATGCTCTCAAATGCTGCTGTGCTCCTACTTGTGAGCAGAGGCGCTGCCAGCAGTCACTTGCCACTGGTATGTGTGTGGACAGCCTTGGATCCATCCTCCATCCTCTCAGCTTTCCCTTGGAATTGCCTTCACCTGACCCAAACCACTTAGCCAAGGAGGTCCTATCACAAAGCACTGTGCTAGGTGGACATGGGACCCAAGAAAGGTTCTGCTGTGATGGTGCTGGGAAAGGATGGAGAGCCCAGTGTGAGCCTTCAGAATGTCACCCTTAAACTGCTGCCTGTCAGTGCTCCTCACAGTTCTCCATTATTTCCTAAACAATCCCAGTACCAAAATGAAATCAGCTATTTTTGCTCCCCCTGCTTCTTTTTTTTTTTTTTAATTTATTTTTTCCCCCTTTCCCCTCTCAATGACACACAGAGCAGGAACACACACACAGTGTTTCCAGCAAGAAACCCCAGAGATGCTTCATTTCTTGGTGCAGGATTTTAAGCTGGCCACTAAAACACCTTGCACAGGGTTAGGTTGGTTTTGTTGGGGTTCTTTTATTATTTATTTTTCACTCCTTGCTTCACTTCAAAACAGGCACTGAAAAATTAATGGAATTTTTCCACATAGATTAACAAGCTCCAGCTATTTTTCCACCCCGCTCCCCTCCTCTCTCTTTTCATTGACTGGTAATGCCTGCTTTAAAAATGGTATCTCCTTTTTGGTAATTAAAAAGGTGCTGAAAACCAATCCGTATGTTGTTGAAAAGGAGAAAGAAAGAAAGAAAGGGGAGAGAAAAAAAAAAAAAAGAATTAAAATTGCAAGAAGGACTCTGCTTTTGTAAGCAATAACTGAATTCCCCCAAGGCAAATGTGTTAAGACTCATTAATTTGAGTCCTTTGAAAAATTCCCTGGGTTCCTCTCTGGCAGGGCCTTCAGCTGACAGAGATTTGGTTACTGTCATGTTTAATGTCCTTGGGGCATCTGTGGTGGTGTGAGGAGGAGGGGGGAGCAAGGCTGGGGTGTGTGGATGGGGGGGAGCTTTGTCCTTGCCTGGTGCCTGCTTCCTGTTTGTTCTTTGACATGAATGGTTTTTAAGACAGAGCAGGAAGAATTCTGAAGGCTCTTTATTTTTTTTTTTTTGTATCCCTTTTCCATACTACTCTAGGCCCCCATTGATGCTTGAGATTTCTTTCTCTTTGTACTCTGGCAGCCAGTAAAATTAATCATAAACGAGAGGAAAGGGGCGGCGGGGTGGGCAACAACAACCACCACCACCAAAAGCTTTAATTCAGCATTCATGCTTGCTGTGAGAGTCATTAAATGAGAATTTTGAGAGAGGAGAGAGAGAGAGAGATTTCTATTGAATGTGCAGCTTATTTGAAGTAGGTCAAAATGCACTTGGAAAACACCAGGATGTTTGGAATCAAAATAAGTTGAGCGCTGTGGCTTTAATTTGAAGAACAGGATGGGGGGGGAGAGGGTTGTCAGTGACTTAACACAGTATGAAGATTTTTTTTTTAATTTTTTATTTATTTGTTTTGCTTCTTATTGACTCAACTGTCCATTTATTTTTATTTGGTTTATTATTTTAATTCTTTTTTATTATTACTTGCATGTTTGGTTTTACTTGTTTTTTTTGTCGTTAGATGTAATATAAGATTCTCTTATCACATCCATTCCCTCTGACATTGTTTGAGTTAAAAATTGAGATTCTTTAAGCGTTAGCCTGGGGAAGGTAAGTTCTTTATCTTCCATTAGACATTTAAATAAAAACCTTTTTTTTTTGTTGTTGTTTGTTTCTTTTTTTTTTAAGTTAAACCAACTGGAAAAAAATATACAAAACCAAGCAAACCAAACAAGCTTTAAAAAAAAATTAAATAAAGAAAGAAAAAAATTAAAATGTGTGTTTCTCAGGTATGAGCAGAGCTAAAATTACACTTAGGTGGGGTGGGGTTAAAGTGTTGACTTCCAAACTGAACCCCCAAAGATGTTGGAATGGTTAAAGCATTAGTACCCTTTTTCAGAGCGAGCTCTTTACTCTTCCCCAACTTGTGATAATTTATTTTTATTGTTTGTTTTATTTATTTTTTTTATTTTTTTAATTGAAAATGTCATTTTCATTCCTGCTTTCGATGTTCAAATGAGTCTAGCAAATAAGTTAAGATGGTTTCTGAAGTGAAGAGCCGTTGTAAGAGGGTACTGCTGTTTTAAGATGGAAAAAAAAAAAAACCAAAACAAAACAACCAACACCACCACAATGCTGTACTCTGAACCAGAAGTGATTAGTAGGATGCCTTTGTGGTTTTTTTGGGGGTTTTTTTGGGGGGGGGGGTTCTTTTGGGAGTTTTGTTTTTTTTTTTTTTTGCACTTGAAATAACCTCAACAGTAGGACTTTTGTAACATCTTGCCAGCAGAGATATTGTACCTGAGAAACATTTCAAATTTTTACTGGCCTTTAAGTTTTAATTAAGTATTTTAGCTGTAAGTCATAAGATGCTAAGTGTAGTCTTTTTAAGTGTTTTTAATTAAGGGTGTGTGTGAGAAAAGGGGCAAGGGGGGTGCAGCCACCTGCACCATCTCTCCTAAATGCTGACTCCTGTTTCTTTAGGTGGAGGTGAAACGAGCAGAACCCCGGGATAGCAAAAGCCAAACTCCAGGGCCGCCCAGTGCCAGCCAGTGGGGAAGCAGGATCATGCCAAGTGCTGCCAATGGCTGGGCAGGCCAGCCTCCTCCGACCTGGCAGCAAGGATACGGCCCTCAAGGTACTGCTTTGGCCAGCTGAGTGGCTGGCACCAGGGTTTTGCCTTTACAGCTGGTTGGGAATTGTCCAGGGAGGTTGTGGATGCCCCTTCCCTGGAGGTGTTCGAGGCCAGGTTGGGTGAGGCCTTGAGCAGCCTGGGCTTGGGGGGAGGTGTCCTTGCCCATGGCAAGAGACCTTAAAGATCACCCAGTTCCAACCTCCTTGTCCCAAGGGGTGATCTTTAAGGTCTCTTCCAACCCAGCCCATTCTAGGAGTCTATGAATTTGGGGCTTGGGCAAGAGATTGTGTTTCCAGAGCTTTTGCTCTGCTGGATTCCTGAGAGCAGAGCTGAAACTCCACATGTGGAGACCTGAGGCTGTTCAGCCTTGGAGAAGAGCAGCCTGAGAGGAGATCTTATTGATGTTCATAAATATCTGAAGGGTGTGGGGGCAAGAAGAAGCTGCCAGGCTTTTTTCAGTGCTGTCCTGTGATAGGACAAGGGGCAGTGGATACAAACTGGAACCCAGGAGGCTCCACCTGAACAGGAAGAGAAACTTCTTCAGTCTGAGGGTGCTGGAGGCCTATAGCAGGCTGCCCAGAGAGGTTGTGGAGTCTCCTTCACTGGATGCCTTTCAAGCCCCCTCTGGATGCCTTCCTGTGTGACCTGTCCCGTGGGTGACTCTGCTTTGGCCAAGGGGGGTTGGGCTTGATCTCCAGAGGTCCCTTCCAAACTCTACCATTCTGTGTGTCTCCTTCCCAACTCTGCTGAGATGGTTCCTTGACTACTTCTCCCAAAAAATATTCATAGGGCAGAATTCAGCAGGTTGTTGCAAGCCTGTATCCCAGGCACTGCTCCACTGTTGGGTTCTGCCTCTCCCCAAACATCATCCCAATGGATTTGGGGAATGCCAGGAAGGCACTGAGGAAGCTCAATTGCTCGAGCTGTGACTTCAGCTGTGGGCTCGGGGCCTGTTTGACACCCTAATGAAAAATCTTGTTGAAATATGGCTTTTCAAGGCTGAGGCAGTTTGAGGGGAAAGCTATAAGTAAGATTTGCAAGGGATGAGAGAAAAACAGATGGCCTTGTCTCGGGGTTTTATTGCTTCATGTAGCCTGGCAAAATAACAAGCAGCTCTGGGGCAAGCAGTGGTGCAGGAGACCATTTGAGACCATTTACTGCATAGCATATTCTTGATTTAGCTTGAACCCTTCAGGGCTAGGAAGCAGCAGCCATGTGTTTTGGGGTTGATGGCTGTAACCAGCTCCCTCCTCCAAAGATGCAGAAGAACAGGATGAATGCTCTGAGTTCATCCAAAGCCAATTTTGATAACCCAGGGGAGAGTTAGGGTGGTAGAGTTGAGTTGCATTTGACAGAAGAGAGTTTGCTTGCTCTGAGAGATGATAGAGTGGGACCCTCAGTAAGTTCAGTGATGATAGGAAACTGGGAGGGGTGGCTGACAGCTCTTGAAGCTCTGCTGCCATCCAGTGAGACCTGGACAGGTTGCAGAGCTGGGCAAAGGAGAACCTCATGAGGTTCAATAAGGCCAAGGGCAGAGTCCTGCACCTGAGGAGGAACACCACCAGGCACTGGTACAGACTAGAAGTCATCCTCCTGCAAAGCAGCCTCATGGAGAGAGACTTTGGGGTCCTGGTGGACAGCAAGTGGGACAGCATGGGCAAGAGGGCAGATGGGGTCTGGGGTGCATCAAGAAAAGTGTGGCCAGCAGGGCTAGGGAGGTTCTCCTGCCCCTCTCCTCTGCCCTGGTGAGACCACACCTGCAATACTGTGGCCAGTTCTAGGCTCCCTAGTTCAGAAGAGACAGGGATGTGCTGGAGAGAGTCCAGCAGAGGCTATGAGGGTGATGAAGGGACTGGAACATCTCTGCTGTGAGGAGAGGCTGAGAGCCCTGGGGCTGTTCAGTCTGGAGAGGAGGAGGCTGAGAGGGGATCTTAGGAATGTCTAAATATCAGAGGGGTGGGTGGCAAGATGAAGGTGCCAGGCTCTTTGTGGTGGTGCCCAGTGACAGGACAAGGAACAGCAGGGATGAGCTGGCACCCAGGAGGAGAAAATTCTTTGGTGTGAGGGTGCTGGAGGCCTGGAACAGGCTGCCCAGAGAGGTTGTGGAGCCTCCTTTCTCTTGAGGGTTTCAAGCCCCATCTGGATGTGTTCCTGGGTGACCTGCCCTGGGTGACCCTGCTTTGGCAGAGGGCTTGGACTGGATGATCTCCAGAGATTCTGATTCTGTAAGAAATTTTCACCTGGGGAGGGGCTGAGGAGAGAGTGTCACTGCTTCATCCACTGCTCCAAGAGCTGGGTCCCTCAGTGGAGGGCTGGTTGCTTTCCCCATGGTGCTTATTAAGTTGAAAAGCTGCAGCTGAGGCTTTGAGGTTCTGCACAGATGTGCTAATCTGCTGCTGTGCAAATGGAGAAGGCAGATTATTGTCAGTGGGGTGATTTGGAGAGAAAACGATAGCTGATCTGCTGGGAAGATTAAACCTAAAGCACAAATGCATTTATCTTTCCATCTTAATGCTGTAGCCAGGGCAGATGATGATGTTTTTATGCTTCAGAAACTTAGAAAATCACTAGGATGAAGCTGGCAGTGCATAAAAAAAAAAAAAAAACAAAACAAACAACACAAAAACCAACCACCACCAAAACCACTTTGGATGTGTCCTCTGATTCTCAGTGTTTCTCTTCTTTATCCTGGTGTCCTGCACTTGGTGTGCTCACAGCACTTGAAAGCTCCAGCTGAGTGGAGTTTGGGGACTGCTGTCTCTCCTCTCCTCTCCTTTATTTGCTAAATGATCCAGAGTAGTCTCTCCAGAATTGCATATTCTGAAATCAATCCATTTCTTGGACCAGAAAAAACAGATGTGGGAGGGACACTGGGAGGATACCCAGCTTGTTCCAGGGCTTGAAGCAGTGATGGGGTGAGAGGGAATGGATTCAAGTTGGAGGAGGGGAGATTTAGACTGGAAATTAGGAAGAAATTCTTGACAGTGAGGGTGGGGAGACACTGGAACAGGTTGGCCAGGGAATGAGGACAGACCCTTGTCACAGTGTCCCCAAGGGGAAGGGGACCCCTGGTACAGGCCAGTACCTGAAGGGCTCCAGGAGAGCTGGGGAGGAACTTTTGACAAGGGCTGGGAGTGCCAGGACGAGGGACAATGGCTTTGAGCTGGGAGAGGAGAGATTGAGAGTGGAGATGAGCAAGAAATTGTTGAGAGTGAGGGTGGGGGAGAGCCTGGCACAGGTTGCCCAGGGAGGTTGTGGCTGCCCCCTCCCTGGAGGTGTTCAGGGCCAGGCTGGATGAGGCCTTGAGCAAACTGAGCTGGTGGGAGGTGTCCCTGCCCATGGCAGGAGGGTTGGAACTGGATAGGCTTTAAGGTCCCTTCCACCCCATTCTATGAATCTGCTTTCTTGACATCCCTCCTGTTTCATTCTAGAGCTCCAGAGTATAAATCACTGGTTTTTTTTTTTTTTTTTTTTTGGTGTGTTCTGTTTCAGGGATGTGGGTGCCAGCTGGACAGGCAATTGGTGAGTACATTATGTGGACTATTCTAAAAGCAAAACCCTCCTGAGGGGGAGGGGAGCAGTTTCTTGAAGAGCTCACAAGAGCTTTGTTAGGTTTCTGTGGTATTTAACCTACATTTAAAAAAAAAAAAAAAGGCAAGCTTGATTGAATTTGTCCTGAATGAGGCAAAGGAGAAGCTGATGTGTTCTTAACCACCCAGTAATGGGACCTGACACAACATCCTGCTCTTGGCAGCCACACTCATTTGTTATCGAGGAATTACATTCTCAGCTGCAATTATTTACAGCAGGGATGCTTGGAGGACAAAATATTTCCCAAAGTAAGAATTCACAGAAGGCTGAGAGTGTGGCTGGAATCTCTCAGCCAGCTTTGCCCCATCTAGAGGATGCTGGTTTAAGCAGCAGCTTTAGGTTTTTAAGCTGGTTTTTTTTTCTGATTTCTTTTTTTGTTTTCCCCCCCCCTCTTTTGTTTTCCTAGGTGGATATGGACCACCTCCCCCAGGAAGAGGAGCTCCTCCACCACCACCACCATTTACCTCATACATAGTCTCTACACCTCCTGGAGGGTTCCCACCTCCACAGGGATTTCCACAGGGCTATGGCACCCCTCCACCATTTAGTAAGTGACCTGCAGGAGCTTGAGTACAGCCCCATCACACCTTTCACTACTCAGCTTTTCCTCATCTTCCTCTGGACTTGGGAGTTGGAACAGGTTGCACAGAGCAGATTTAGATTGGATGTTAGGAACAGATTCTTTACTATGAGGGTGGTAGGACACTGCAACAAGTTGCTCAGGGAGGTAGTTGAGGCTCTGTCCTTGGAGATATTCAGGAGCAGGCTTGACAGGGCTGTGAGCAACCTGATCTAGTGGAGGATGTCCCTGCTGACTGCAGGGGGGGTTGGGTTAGATGAGCTTTGGAGGTCCCAACCAAGCCAAACCATTCCATGATTCTATGATCTCCCCTTAGATGGTTTACCTAGATGACTTAAATAGTTGATTCTAGCTCCTCATAGCTGTTCTTGTCAGTCACTTGGCTTATTTTTCTCTTGGGTGCAGCAGTCTTTTGTGTTCTCTGCTTTAAATCTCTGTGGCTAAACCAATTCAGCTGTTTTGTGGATCCCTGTTCATGACATCTGAGGGAAAAGTGAAGAGATTTACTGCCTGGTGACCTGCTCTAGACACAGGCTGGGATTTTCAGAGAGGCTTAAGGAATTAAGGCCACAACTGGCATTGCAAATGTAAATAGGATTTTGGCACCTACCCTCCTCAGGCCACCATTTGAACAGCCTGGTCCAAAAAAAAAGATTTAAAAGAGAGGGCAGAAAGTAGCACCCAGGTCCCTGGAGGTACTGCTTCTGCTACAGGAAAACTCTTGGTGTGAGATATCTTTTTTTTTTTCTTTTTTTTTCTTTTTTTTAATCCTAAGACCTTAAATAATAAAGCTGCTTCCCCATGGCTCTTGTGTGAGCACACAGAGCTTGGGCCCTAGCTGCATTTTATCCCTTGCTGTTTGCTGATGGTGGCTGCAGCCTTCCTTAGGGCTGAGATCTGCTCTGCTGAGACCCCACCTCGAATGCTGTGTCCAGTTCTGGTGTCTCCAGCACGAGAAGGACACAGAGCTGGTGGAGCAAGTCCAGAGGAGGCCACAAAGATGATCCAAGGGCTGGAGCAGCTCTGCTATGAGGATAAGCTGAGGGAGCTGGGGGTGTTCAGCCTGGAGAAGAGAAGGCTCCAGGGGCACCTTAGAGTTACTTCCCAATAGCTGAAAGGATCCTCCAGGAAGGCAGCAGAGAGACTTTTCCTGAGGGTGTCTGAGCCAGGCCAAGGGGGAATGGTTTGAAGCTGAGGCAGAGCAGGGTTAGAGTGGAGCTGAGGAAGAAGTTCTTCAGTATGAGGGTGGTGAGACTGTGGAACAGGCTGGCCAGGGAGGCTGTGGATGCTTCCTCCCTGGAGCTGTTGAAGGCCTTGAGCAACCTGGTCTAACTGAGAGGCATCCCCTGCCCATGGCAGGAGGGTTTGGAGTAGATGATCTCTGAGCTCTCTTCCAGCTCCAACCATTCTATGATTTGTCATCTTCAGGCTAGGCTGTTGGGGTCCTTTAGCCAGGGTGTAGGAGTGAGTTGCAGTATATTTTATTTTTTCTCAAGTACTTCTCAAGCTCAGCAGGAAGTTGGGGTGGTGCTTATCCCCCTGTCTTTTCATGTCTAATACTTTCTTCCTCTTTCAGGTTTTGGTTATGGTGCTCCACCTCCTCCACCTGACCAGTTTGCCCCCCCTGGAGTACCTCCTCCACCTGCTACTCCAGGGGCAACACCACTAGCTTTCCCACCACCACCACCACCATCTCAGGCAACTCAGGACATGAGCAAACCCCCAACTGCTCAGCCAGAATTCCCTTACAGTCAGTTTGGTAAGTAACTGCATATCAAATAAACTCAGCTTAAGGTTTTTTGTTTGTTTTTTCTCCTCCTCTTCCTGCTTTTCTGTTATCCTGGGGCAGAAAGTCAGTGTTCAGAACAGTCCAGGATGGCAATGCCAGCCACCAGCTCTGAGCCATCCTTAAATCACTCAGGATTCTAGCCAGAAGGGATTTCTTTACTCAACTCTAAGTCACTGCTTGTATGCTGTGAAATAGCCTTCAGAGACTTGAGCACTTAGGTACTGGTTTTGCACTCTCCCTCACTCTGTAGACAAATTTTTTTTGTCTCCAAAAGCTTCACAAAGCTTGCAGTCAACTTTTTTTGTTGTTGATTGAGAATCAGACTTCAAGAGGTGAGCAGTGCAGGGTGTAAGGATGCAAGCTTGCCTGCCTTTTCCTCCCTTCCCTTCTTCCTCTCCTGTCTTCTAGCTCTGTCAGAGGTGTGTAAAGAGAAGTGGTGCTGTATGGATAACTCTGTAGCAGAGAGAAGAGGTGGATGTAGCAAGTTTTAAGGCAGACAAAAACAGTACTACAGGAAGAAAAACAATCCCTGAACTTGTAGACAAGTGTTTGTGCTCCTGAGTAAAATCCCTGCTCTTCCTCCCTGCAGGAGCCAAGAGGGAATTCTTACCTTGTCCTTCCACTCAGTCCTGCTTTGGAGCTCCAAAGAGCTCTTTGTGGCCTACTGCTGGTTTGTTTTTTCCTTTTGGCATTGTAATTGATCCTTTTTTTTTTTTTCTTTTTTTTTTTTTTTTAACCTCTGACGTGAACTTTTGGCACTTCCAAGGAATCAGACACCAACACCACACATGGAGAACTTGATTCAAGTTGTTGGTGCCTGTCTGCTTCCTTAGGAAGTGCCTGCAGAGGCTGTTGTGAAATGAAAACTTCAGCAAACGATTTAAATAGGTAACTGCTCCAAGTTGCAAATATGTAAGTCAGCCTCTGAAGGAAGCTGAACCTTTCAGATGTGTGTTCACAAGGCAAACACCACCTCATGCTGATGAATCTGGAATGCTTTTCAATTTCTTTGTTGCTTTCATAGACAGCTTTGCCCTTGTGACTCCAAAGGAAAGCTTGGTTTGTTTTTTTTTTTTTTTTCCTTGTCTTGCCAGAACCTGGCTCTTTGCAGGCTCCTTTGGAAGCAGGGTGGGGTGGACCCTAGGAAATAAAACATAAATCCTGCACAATCATTTTATTTTTTTTTCTTTTTTTCTTCAGTTGGGATGTGTTGGAATTTCAGGAGGAATTTCCAACATTGTACAAAACTCTGGGGAGGAGGATTCCAGAGTGATTGGGGGCTGTGTGGTGCCACTTTGCCTCTTTGGTGTGTTTTAGGAAGCCTTTTTGCCAGGGAAATATTTTGTGCGTCTCTGCTTTTATGGCAGGGGGTTGGAACTTAGATGATCTTTAAGGTCTCTTCCAACCCAACCCATTCTATGATTCTCAGTCTCTGAAGCTGGGGAGGGGAGGAAGAGGTGTGCACAGTAGTGCCTTTGGAGGAGGAAGGTTTGGAAGGTTTGAAGCACAACTGCAGTTAGTCTCACCTCGAGAGTGCTTGTGGAGCCTGAAGGCTGTTCCGAGTCCAAGTGCTACCAGGGGTTAGAGGTATTTGCCACGCTCCAGAGGTCACAAAGCTGTGTGTAATACCTTGTAAACTTTCCAAGAGCTTCAGCCCTTGGTGTTGATCACAGCTGAGCCAGCCAGCAGCGCTGCTGTCCAGTGGGGCAGAGCTGGCTTGCATCTGCATGAATTTACATAAATGGGCTTGAAAGAGGCACTGAGTTCTCAGTCGTCACCCTGGCTCCACCAGCACCTTAGATGCTGCTGCTCTTGTTTCCAGCCAGGACGAAAATGTAAAAGAGAAATAAATTAAATGAAACAATTAAGGTGGGTGATGCCTCCCTCACCCTGAACAATTATCTCTGCACAGGGCTCTCTGGGGGTTCGTCACCCTGCTCTCCTCATTTCTTACTAGGGCTGGGTTCCTATTCTCAAGACCCTTCAGGCTACGCGCCAATACTTTGTTTACACTCTTATGGTCAGGCTGAGCAGTGAGAAGCCTTAGGTAGGTGGTGCCTCTTTACAACCAATCCTTGCTATATCTGCCTTGGGGAACATTAATTTGTGTTTCTTGCAGGGTCTTTTGTTTGGTTTAGTTTGGTTTTTTTGGGGGTTTTGTTGTTTGGTGTTTTAAGAGGGTGGGGGTGGAACAACGTGGCTCAAATGTGGATTTGTGCTGAGCAAGGGGCAGTACAGCTCTTGATGTTCTTTAGCTGGCTGAAGTGAAAACTCATCACTGAAGGACAAATGACATTGCTGCCCTGGTGAGGTTTTATACCCTGTGGAATCACCAAACTGTGCTCAGGACACTACAAACCCTTCCTGCTGGGCACAGCCCCTTGGTGTTGGTGCCAAACCAAGAGCTACAGCAGGAGTTGAGCCAAGCCTGGGGGGGGGGAAGAAGGCAACACATGGAAAATGTCTGGCTGGTCAGGTTTCCTTCGTGTTAAACAAGATGAGAAGTGTGGTTTCCACCACAGGATGCTGAAACTCTGCAGTGTACAGTGAGAATAACTGGATTTTTTTTTTTTCCTTTCACTGCTCAGAGCCTCACCCCTTGGCAAACAATCACTTTGTGGTTTGGGTTGCCTGCTTATCTCTGCTGGAAAAAAAAATGATGGGATTAGCATTTTGAGCTAATAAAGGCTTGTGATAGATGTATTTTAATGCTCATTAGTGGTAGCAAGTCCTGAGAGACAGGCAGAGCTTGAAATTGAAATGCTGGAGATATGCTAAGAGACTTTGTTTTTGGATTAAGAGAGTTTAAACCTGCTTTAAGCCTGCACAGAGAGAAGCAGAACTGCAGTATCGTCCTTAGGAGCTTGGGGTTCTTCATTCATCCTTCAGAGCAGAGCCTTCTGCTGGTGGCACTGTTAGGATCAGGAGTTGTATTAATTGTGGGCACTTCCTTCAACCTTCTTGATATCAGCTCGAGTTGTCTGTCGTGCTGGCAGCGAGAATTTAGCAAGTCTTTTGTCTTCACCTTTTCTCCCTGTCCCCAAACTCTGCTCACTCTGGACCTATCCTGCCCCTGGTCCTTGGTGTGGACATGCTGCCAAGCGAGGCAGGCAAAGGGCAGCGTGGCAGGAGGGAGGGAGAAGTGCTCAGCTCCTCAGAGTGAGGAGGAACAAGAGAAATGTTAACTTAGGTAAGCTCCAGCTGAGACACAGCACCCAGCCAGGCCTAAATTCTGGGGTCTCCAGTACAAGAAAGGACATGGAACTGTTGGAACAAGTCCAGAGGAAGCCACGAAGATGATCAGAGGGCTGGAGAACCTCTCCTATGGGGACAGGCTGGGAGAGTTGGGGCTGTTCAACCTGGAGAGGAGAAGGCTCCAGGGAAACCTTGGAGCAGCCTTCCAGTACCTGAAGGGGCTCCAGGAGAGCTGGGGAAGGACTTTTGACAAGGGCTGGGAGGGACAGGATGAGGGACAATGGCTTTGAGCTGGGAGAGGAGGGGAGATTGAGCCGGGAGATGAGGAAGAAATTCTTCCCAGTGAGGGTAGGGAGAGATGAACAATTTGCCCAGGGAGGCTGTGGCTGCCTCCTCCCTGGAGGTGTTCAAGGCCAGGCTGGATGAGGCCTTGAGCCATCTGGGCTGGTGGGAGGTGTCCCTGCCCATGGCAAGGGGTTGGAACTGGCTGATCTTTAAGATCCCTTCCAACCCAACTCATTCTATGGATCTGGGTGCAGGTGGGTCAGGAGGGATGTGGAGCAGGGCTGTGGGGTCTCACACCGACTGGGTCAGCAGCATTGGCCACCTGCTGCAGCAGCTCTGGGTGTTGGAACAGAGCTTTGTGTTGTGAGCTTGCAGCAAACACTTCACCTGCCCCCACGGGCAGCTCAGGGAAGGATCTTCATCTTTTGGAGCAAGGAATCTTCTGTCCTAGAGGATGTATCATGGTGCAGTGGTCACAACCTGCTGGGTTCTGCCTGGCCAGCTTTGCCCCCTGAGGTTTTAATTTGCATTGTTGTGAGTTGCATAGTCCTTGAAAGAGGGAGGTAGGTTGGTTAGTTAAATATTTCTGCTCTTTGAAAGGGGGCTGAGGGTTGTCTTCTCCAGCCTTGTCTTTGCAGCAAAGCAAGCTGCTGGCTGCCCTGGGAAGATGCTGAAGCTGCCTGAGCTTCACACTAAAGGAGCTGCTGGGACAACTCAGAGAAAACTTCTCACTACATCTTCATCTCTGCTGAACCTGACAGAACCAGTTTACAGCCAGTGGAAAAAAAAAAAAACAACCCCCAGAAACCCCACTCAGAACAAGCTGTGACAGCAAAGCCTACCAGGCCAAGGCCACCTCAGGGTTCCAGGCAGCGATGGTTGAAGTGCCAGCCTGGGTTGGGGTTACCTCAGAAGTGACTTCTGCCATTTCTGCCCACTTCAGTTCTGCTTTTTTGCTCATTCCTACTCTTGAAAAGGTCAAGAACTGCAAGCAGCTGCCCAGCCCAGGTGTTGGCCGCGCATGGAGGGGAGGGAGAGGTGGCAGCTTTTGGCTTTACACCGCTGATGCTCAGGAGCTGACTCTGCCTTTTTCCTCGCTCTTCCCTCCTCAGGGTATGGACAAGACTTGAGTGGTTTTGGACAAGGTTTCTCTGATCCCAGCCAGCAACCCCCTCCTTATGGAGGGCCCTCGGTGCAGCCATCCAGCGGCCCCCCGGCCGGCGGAAGTGGGTTTGGACGAGGACAGAACCATAACGTGCAAGGATTTCACCCCTACAGGCGCTAGCCTGGGGCTGGCAATCAGGGAATTCTGTCCACAGGGATGTCTGGCACCAGCCCAACCCAGGAATCCCAGACTTCTGAACTTGTGACAATCACATACTTGATGGAAGAAAAAAAAAAAATACAAAAACAAAAACCTAACAACCTTTTTTTTTTTTTTTTCCTCCCCTCCCTTTTGTTTTGGTTTTCCTTTTTTTGTTTTTTCTGCTTGGTTTGGGGGGGAGGGTGGGAGAAAGGCAGCTCCTGGAGGCAGAGCTGTGGGTGTTTGGACTGCAGTTTTTTTAATTGAATCTTTTTCTTTTCTCTATCCCTTCAGCACAAATAAAGAAAAAAATGTCACTGGTTCAAACTACAGGGTTTTAAAAATGTCTTCAGCTTTAATTCAGATCTTCAGGTTTCTCTTTTTTTTTTTTTTCCCCTTTTATGGCTTTTATATTATTTTTTCCCCTCTATTTTATTTTTCCCTTCCTTTATTTTATTTTTCCCTTCCTTTATTTTATTTTTCCCTTCCTTTATTTTATTTTTCCCTTCCTTTATTTTATTTTTCCCTTCCTTTATTGTATTTTTCCCTTCCTTTATTGTATTTTTCCCTTCCTTTATTGTATTTTTCCCTTCCTTTATTGTATTTTTCCCTTCCTTTATTGTATTTTTCCTTCCTTATTGTATTTTTCCTTCCTTATGTATTTTTTCTCCCTTCCCTTACTTTTTTCCCCTTCCTTTATTTTTTCCCTTTCTTTATTGTATTTTTTCTCTTCATTTTATTTTTCTCCCTTCCTTTAGGTGTTTCCCCTTCCCTTTAGGTTTTTTCCCCCCTTCCCTTTAGGTTTTTTCCCCCCTTCCCTTTAGGTTTTTTCCCCCCTTCCCTTTAGGTTTTTTCCCCCCTTCCCTTTAGGTTTTTTCCCCCTTCCTTTAGGTTTTTCCCCCTTCCCTTTAGGTTTTTTCCCCCCTTCCCTTTAGGTTTTTTCCCCTTCCCTTAGTTTTTCCCCCTTCCTTTAGGTTTTTTCCCCCTTCCCTTTAGGTTTTTCCCCCCTTCCCTTTAGGTTTTTCCCCCCTTCCCTTTAGGTTTTTCCCCCCTTCCCTTTAGGTTTTTCCCCCCTTCCCTTTAGGTTTTTCCCCCCTTCCCTTTAGGTTTTTTCCCCCTTCCTTGTTTTTCCCCCTTCCTTAGGTTTTTTCCCCCCTTCCCTTTAGGTTTTTTCCCCCCTTCCCTTTAGGTTTTTTCCCCCTTCCCTTAGTTTTCCCCTTCCTTTAGGTTTTTTCCCCTTCCCTTATTTCCCTGATTTTGATTTTTTTTCTCTATTTTTTCTCTTTTTTCCTTTCTTTTTCACTTTTTTCTTTTCCCCATTTTTATTTTATTTTATTTTCTTTTCCAGGATTTTTTTCCTTTTTTTTCCCCCCTTTTTTTTCCCTGTTTCTTTTTTATTATTATTTTTTTCTTATTATTTTCCTCTTTCAGGGGTTTTCTTTTTTTCCTGCTTGTGTTTTTTTTTTTTTTTTTCCCTCTTTGTTTTAGTTTGTTTTATTTTCTGGGATTTCTTCCCTTTTTTTTTTTTTTCTTTTTTTTTAACTTTCTTTTTTACTTTTTATTTCTTTTTTTTTCTTGCTTTTTTTTCTTTCTATTTTTTTCCTTTTTTCTATTATCCCTTTATTCTTTTTTTTTTTTAGTTCCTCTGTTTCCTTTCAGTTCCAAATTGCTTTTTCGTTTTTTTTTCCCCCTGAGCCTTTTTGTTTTTACCGTATATTGTAAACTTTTATGTTTAAAAGAAAGAAAGAAAAAAAAAAAGA
Organism: Indicator indicator; assembly: GCF_027791375.1. Classification (NCBI taxonomy): domain Eukaryota; kingdom Metazoa; phylum Chordata; class Aves; order Piciformes; family Indicatoridae; genus Indicator; species Indicator indicator. The sequence continues at coordinate 86,922 of NW_026539201.1, forward strand.
TATATTTACATTTACAGATTGTGGAATTTTTAAGAGAAATTTTCTACTATGTATGCTGGCTTATTTTTTAATTTAACACAGGGTTTCCTTTAGCGCTGTGGGAAGCAAGGGCGAGCTGCAAACCCACCCATCCCTTTTCCTCCCAACATCAGCCCCTGGGCTTCAGAAACTCTGGGAGATAAAAAGAAAAAGAAAAAAAGAAATCTACTGAGTGTGATTTGTTCTTTTTTTTTTTTTTTTTTTTTTGGGGGGGGGGGGTTTGGTTCTTTTTTTGGCTGTTTTGTTACTTGGTGGTGCAGAGCTGGTGACAAAAAAAAAAAAAGGTTGGGTGCAGCCTCAGTCGCTTCTTTTGGGTGGTGGGGAGGAGGAGGTAGCTTCTGTGCTTCGAATGCTTCCCAGTCCTCTGTGGGGTTTTGGTAATGGAGGGGTTAATGGAGGCCTTGTTAAGATGTAGATTTCCCTCAGGCAAAAAAAAAAAAAAAAAAACAGAAAAAAAAAGGTTTAGGTGCATTTTGCACTAACCAGTGATCACCCCTGGTTTGAATAAAGAAAAGTACCTTTGAATTAGAAACTCAAGCCTGTCTCCGTTTTTGGGTAGGGTTTGGGGTTTGTTTGTTGTTGGTTGTGTTTTGGTTTTGTTGTTTGTTTGTTTTCCTTGGACCAAGTTTCTTGTGAATTTTGGGAGAGTTTCCTGAGAAAGCAGCAGCTGGCAGCCTGGAAAATGATCTTGGTATGAGTGTTGTGCCCCAGTGGTCTTCTAAGGTCACGGAGTATCTTTGCGTGCAAGAGGCCATCAAGATCATTGGCAGCACAGGAAGTGGTCCTGGGCTCACCAAGAGTTTCTGTTGGGAGAGCAGAGCCTGCTCAGCCTGGAGAAGGGAAAGCTCCAGGGAGACCTTAGAGCAGCCTTCCAGTACCTGAAGGGAAGGCTGCAGGAGAGCTGGGGAGGGATTTCTGACAAGGGCTGGGAATGCCAGGATAAGGGACAATGGCTTTGAGCTGGGGGGAGACTGAGAGTGGAGATGAAGAAGAAATTCTTGCCAGTGAGGGTGGGGAGATACTGGAACAGGTTGCCCAGGGAGGTTGTGGAGTCTTCTCTGGAGGCTTTCAGGCTTCACCTGGATGTGTTCCTGTGTGACCTGCCCTGGGTGGTGCTGCTTTGGCAGGGCATTGGACTCAATGCTCTCTAGAGGTCCCTTCCAACCCAAGGGCTGAACTCCTCAGGAGCAGGTTTGCCCTGCTGCAAGCTTGAAAGACTCAGGAGCAGGTGTGGTGTGGCTCAGCAGGACTGGAAATTCAGGCTGTGTTGGGATGGATCCATGGCACTGGAGGTTCCTGGGTTGTGCTGGGAAGGACTTGGATCAGTTCAGAGTGGGGTGGGGTGGTTTGGCTGGCTTGTACCAGTTCTGCTGGCTGGGAGTCCTCTTGGCTCTGGTCCTCGCTTCCACAAGCACCAAGCACTCAGTGTCTCCCTGCTGGAACAGGAGCTGCTCCTCCAGCATTCCCAGTCCCTTCCATGCTCTGCCTTCCACGTGCTGTACCACTTGGACCTGAGGAATGCAGGAAGATGTAAAATTGCTGCAGCTGCTCAAGCTCCTCTTGGATGAAGGGTTCTAGAGATGGAGACCTAAAGTTGCTGCAGCTCTTCAAGCTCCTCTTGGATGAAAGGTTCTGGAGATGGATCCCTTCTGTGCAAAACCAGCTCTTCCAGCTCAGCCCAGGATGTTACACCCACCTGAAACTCACATCTCTGCCCAGGGACAAGCTGAACCCCCCTGTGCCAAGAGATGAGCTGGCACTTGTCTGCCCCACACTGGCTCGGCTCTGGATGGGTCAGCCCCCAGGCAGCAGCAGCTTGGAGGCTGTGGAGAGTGACGTCTTCAGGATGGGATGGAGGAGGCGCCACAGGGTGGCTTTGTTGTCTCCTGTCCTCCTTGGCTATGGCTTTAATGCCTGTCCTTGCTTCAGTCCTTCACTTGGAGCCTGCCCTGAAAAAGCTGCCCAGCTTGTGAGGGAAAGAGGAAGGCAGCAGAAGATGAAGGTGTGATGGTTCCATCACTAAAAGATGAAGTCTGCTGCTTTCAAGACAAGTTCCCAAGAGCTGCCCACAAGATGCGTGGGTGTTGTCCTGAGCAGGATGCGCAGAGCTGGCTCCGTGTGGTGCTGGGGTTGGTGTAGCCATGCCATGGAGGTGACTGCTACCTTGTTGCTGCTGTTGGGTCCCCCCTTGGAACCCATTCACGAAGGAGCAGCTTCCTAATGCCACCCTTGGAACATGAGCAGTTCTTTGGCTGTCAAACCACTGCAGCTCCTCTGGGCAGCTCCTCTCCTCCTGGGGCTCTGGCCCTGCTCCCTGCACCCCGATTGGGGCCGGAGCTTCAAGGGGAACAGGCTCCCCCCTTGGCCATCAGCCCTGGGCGAGGAGGAGCCGCTGTGTGTTCCCACCTCTCCCGTAGCGGTCTCCCCTCACTCCTGTAAGGCGCGACTCCTTTAAGGGCAGTGAGGGCGGAAGTGCCGCAGGACGCCGCGGGGGGCGGGGCTTAGCGCCCTCTTCCGCCCCGTCTCCGCTCGCGAGATCCGCCGCTTCCGGCCCCAGCGCGGCCCTTTCCGAGGAGACCCGGCCAAGATGGTGGGTGAGGGCGGGGGGCCGCCGGCTCTCATCGGGCTCCATCCTCCGCGGGGGTGGACGCACGGGGCCTGGGCCCCCACTGCCGCTGCGGGCGGTGCGGTCTCTTCGCTGTGGGGTGGGGGGATGGCGCCTGCTGGGCCCTGCTGCGGGCAGGGGCTGCCCCCCGCTGTACTGGGCCTGAGCGCGGCCGGAGCTGGGTTCCCCCGGCACTGAGCCCGGCTCGGTGGAGCTGAGAGTCGCGGGCGGGGAGGGAGGTGATGGTGGTGCTGGGGCGCCCCAAGGAGCTCGGTCTTGCGCCCTTCCCGTATGCTTGGAGGGCTGGACGCGACTCTGGGCAGCCCTGACAGCCTCTTCCCTTCCCACCTTTACATCCCTTTATGGTTTTCCCATTTCCTTTTCCCCCTTTCCTCTCTCCTGGCTGCAGGCGGAGGTAGAGCAGAAGAAGAAACGAACGTTCCGGAAGTTCACCTACAGAGGGGTGGACCTGGACCAGCTCCTCGACATGTCCTAGTAAGAGCTGGTAGCAGAGGGTGGCCTCTGTGCGGGGCCTGGGCTGGGCCTGCGGGTGGGGCAGGGCTGTTCCCCCTCTGCTCAGTGATAACCGGGGAGGTTTTGGCGGGGGAGTCTGCCCTTTCCTGGCTGTTGGAAGGGGGTGGTGCTGCTGATGTGGGGTCTCCAGGGAGCTTCCAGGCTGGAACTCTGCATCCATAAGGCTGAGATCAATGGGACAAGGTGCACCAGGACCAAGGGCTGGATTCTGCATTTGGGTCACAACAACCCCAGGAACCCCAAGCTGCAGGCTTGGGGTAGAGTGGCTGGAAACTGCCTGGGGGAAAAGGGCCTGATGGGGTTGGTCAGCAGCAGCTGGAAATGAGCCACTGTGTGAACCCAGGTAGCCAAGAAGGCTACCAGCATCCCTGGCTGGATCAGCCACAGTGCAGCCAGCAGGACCAGAGCAGGGATTGTATGCAAGGCTGCAGTTCCACCACTGGGTTCAGTTTTGGGACCCTCACTTGAAGAAGGACATTGAGGGGTTGGAGCAGGTCCAGAGAAGGGCAACAAAGCTGGGGAGGGGTCTGGAGAAGAGGGCTGGTGAGGAGCAGCTGGGGGAGCTGAGGGTGGTGAGTCTGGAGAAGAGGAGGCTGAAGGAGACCTCATTGCTCTCTGCAGCTCCCTGAGAGGAGGTTGAAGTGAAGTTGGGGTTGGGCTCTGCTCCCTACGATCAGGTGATAGGAGGAGAGGCAATGGCCTGAAGCTGTGCCAGGGGAGGGTTAGGTTGGGCATGAGGAACAACTTCTTCCCCTTGAGGCTTGGCCAGGCCTTGCCCAGACTGCCCAGAGGGCAGTGGTGGAGTCCCCATCCCTGGCGGAGCTTTAGAGCCGTGGCGCTGTGACGCTGAGGGCCTTGGTTTGGTGGTGGGCTGGCAGTGCTGGGTTAGCTCCACCACCTTTAAAGGTCTTCTCCAAGCCAAGTGGCTCCCATCTCACCCGCAGCGAGCAGCTGATGCAGCTGTACAGCGCCCGGCAGCGCCGGAGGCTCAACCGCGGCCTGCGCCGCAAGCAGCAGTCCCTGCTGAAGCGCCTGCGGAAGGCCAAGAAGGAGGCACCCCCCATGGAGAAGCCTGAGGTGGTCAAGACCCACCTGAGGGACATGATCATCCTCCCAGAGATGGTGGGCAGCATGGTGGGGGTCTACAACGGCAAGACCTTCAACCAGGTGGAGATCAAGGTGAGGAGTCAGGGCGGCACCCAAGGGCTTTGGTTCTGCTGCCCCGTGTCTGAGCAGGGCTTTGAGGCTCCTGACTGGAGCAGAGGTGGCCCTGAGGGACACCCCGGAGTGGCTTGCCTTGAGGGTGGGCTCTGAAGGATACCCCAAAACATCCATCCTGAGGGTGGGCCTTGAAGGATGACCCCAGAGCATCCATCCAGAGGGTGAGCTCTGAGGGACTGTCCCAAAGTGTCCATCCTGAGTTTAGGCTTAGAGGGATCACCCCAAAGCATCCATCCTGAGGGTAACCCCTGAAGGACCACCCCAAAGCATCCATCCTGAGGGTCACCCCTGAAGGACCCCCCCAAAAGCATCCACCCTGAGGGTAACCCTTGAAGGACTACCCCAAAGAAGGCTCCAAGGAGACCTTCTTGTGGCCTTCCAGTATCTGAAGGGGGTTACAAGAAAGCTGGGGAGGGACTTTTTAGGCTATCAGGAAGTGATAGGACTGGGGGGAATGGAACAAAGCTGGAAGTGGGGAGATTCAGACTGGACATGAGGAAGAAGTTCTTCCCCATGAGGGTGGTGAGAGCCTGGAATGGGTTGTGCAGGGAGGTGGTTGAGGCTCCATCCCAGGAGGTGTTTAAGGCCAGGCTGGATGAGGCTCTGGCCAGCCTGATCTGGTGTGAGGTGTCCCTGCCCATGGCAGGGGGGTTGGGACTGGCTGATCCTTGTGGTCCCTTCCAACCCTGACTGATTCTACGATTCTATGATCCTGAGGGTGGGCTCTGAGGGACCACCCCAAAGCATCCACCCTGAGGGTTGCCTGCTGTCACCCTGGAGGCTGAAGTGACAAAACCAAGGTGGCAGTTGTGAGACTGCATTGGGAGAGCCATGGCCAGGCACTGGCTGCCCTCAGCCCTGCCCTTGGTGTCGGATGACACAGGTCCCTCGGGGTTCCTGGGAGTGGAATAACTGGGGGGTGGTGATAGGACACCACCAGTGGCATTAAATGGCATTTTCCACTGGTACCCAAAATGTCCCCAAGGCTTCTGTGTCCCCATTTGGGGAGGGGGTGCAGAGGGAGCCCCTCATTCTGTTTCCCACTTCCAGCATGGATCTCTCCCAGGATATGGAGTTGAGGCTAGGGGAGGCTACGAAGATGATCCAAGGGCTGGAGCAGCTCTGCTGTGGGAGAGGCTGAGGGACCTGGGGGTGTTTAGCCTGGAGAGAAGACTCCAGAGAGACCTCACAGCTGCCTTACAATAGCTGAAGGGATCCTCCAGGAAGGCTGCAGAAGGACTTTTCTTGAGGGTGTTCAGAGAGAGGATGAGGGAGAATGGTTTGAAGCTGAGGCAGGGCAGGGTTAGGCTGCAGCTGAGGAAGAAGTTCTTCAGTGTGAGGGTGGTGAGACTCTGGCACAGGCTGCCCAGGGAGGCTGTGGCTGCCTCCTGTCTGGTGGTGTTCAAGACCAGGCTGGATGAGGCCTGGAGCACCCTGGGCTGGTGGGAGGTGTCCCTGCCCCCATGGCAGGGGGGTTGGAGTAGATGACCTGTGAGGTCCCTTCCAAGCCAAACCATTCTGTGATCTTTTCCAGCCCGAGATGATTGGCCACTACCTGGGGGAGTTCTCCATCACCTACAAGCCGGTGAAGCACGGCCGGCCTGGCATCGGTGCCACCCACTCCTCCCGCTTCATCCCGCTCAAGTAACAGGCACAGGGCCTTGGCCGGGTGTCAATAAAGAGATTGCTCCCACCTGGGTCTCTGCTGACTTCTGGGGGTTGCCTGTGGGCTTGGGGCACGGTGGGCAAAACCCTCCTTGGAGGTGTTCAAGGCCAGGCTGGATGAGGCCTTGAGCAACCTGGGCTGGTGGGAGGTGTCCCTGGGGTTGGAGCTGGATGATCTTTGAGGTCCCTTCCAACCCAACCCCTTCCATGGTTTGATGTTCTCCTGATCTCCCTGGGGTTTGGTGCTTGTTTTTTGATCACCACCTGGCAGCAAACCCTTCTCAGGTGGCTTTGGTAGATGACAGATTCCCTCTGCTGGGAAGTGGTGAGCACAATTCCATTTATTTTGTGGCACTTCCAAGCTGTTTGTGGCATTCCATGTGATTCTTGGGTGCCCAAGTGCCCACTGAGGGCTGGTGGCTTCAGAACCAAGGCTTCTCCTGGGAGGAAGCTGCCCAGCACACCAAGCTGCCCAAACTTCTGCTTTCTCATCTTGAATTGGGAATTTCAAAGGCTTTTGGTTGATGATCCCAAGCGGATGAACTGGTCTGGGTGGGAGCTGCTCCAGGGCCTGGGCTGAGCCCAAGGGAACCTTGCCAACACCTGGGACCTGGGATGGGGCCTGGGATCTGTGGGCAGGGACACTGATGGTCACCCCAAGTGGTGATGGTGTCCCCAGCTGCTCTGGCTGGGAGGAGCCCTTGGCAAAGGCGTTGCTGGGGGAGCCATTGGTCACCATCTCCACTGCTTCTGGCACAACTGTCCTCAAGTTCTCCCTGCTGGCATCCCAGCTCCTGTGCCAGCACCACCATGGCACCAGGGCCCACCAGCTACCCTGCTGGGCTCAGCACCCTGGTGTCCACCTTGGCCACTGCCAGTGAGGAGAGGCACAGCAGGGACCACGCTTGGGGACCTCGGGGCCTGGCGGCACCATGCCCCTGGTGCCAGCCCCCCCCCACCCCCCCAACTCCTTCTCAGTGGAGATTTGTCCTGGGCAGTCTCCAGGTCCCTTTTGTCCTGTCCTGGTCCTGGCTAGGGAGGACCACACAGCAGCAGCTGACAGTGACTTGCTTGGGGAGGGGACAGCAGCAGGAATGGACCCGAGGCTGGATGTGGCCCCGGGTTGTGGCCCTGCTCGGTGCTCCCAGCCAGAGGGGTGCCACTCAGCCTAGGGGTGCCACCGGGGCAGGTTGCTACTCCCTGCCCCTCCCCTGGCTAATTCCCCGGGCCGTGGAGACAGCCCCGGGAGGGGACACGGGCACAGATTTGTCCCCAGCACACTGGGAAGTGACACATCCTGTGACACCCCCCTCCCCCCTCCAAGATTTAGGGGAGCAGGGGAAGAACGGAGACCCCCTCCACAGGCACACCTGGACTGGGGGGGACCCCATTCTCCCCTCTCCCCAGCACAGACCGGGGCGGGGGGTGATGCAGGTGCCATCGTCGTCCCCCCCCTGCCGCCCTCTAACGGCAGCGGGGCTGGAAAATCCCAACCGGGAGCGGCGGGAGGTGGGGGGGGGGCGGGGGCGGGATGCGGCTGCTCGGGGCCGCGCCGGCTCCGCGCTCGGCTCTGCGCTCGGCTCCGCACCGCCGCCGCCACCGCCGCCGGGGATGAGGTACGGCCGCACCTGCACCCCCCTGGACCTTCACAACACCCCCTGGGAATCCTCCCCCGGCTCCCCTCGACCCCACCTCCCCCCCCCCCCCCCCCCCCCCGGGGGTCCCGGTAGCTGCGGGGATGGAGGAGATCGGGAGGGAAGCTGCGCCGGGAGGGAGAGGGGGGAGGGGGACCCCTCCCTAGGGATGAGGGAGTTCGGGGTGCGGGAGTGGGTCGCGGGGGGCTGGATGCGGCGGGGGGGGGGGGGAGCGGTTTGATGTCGGAGGGTCCCCTCTCTGTTCCCCCCCCATCCCCGGCCCTGAATCTGCCATCATGCGGCGGGCGCGGCTCCATCCTTGGGGATCCGGGCGGGGGGGATCGGCGGATCCAGGGGTGGGGGGAATCGGGAGATCGGGGAGCGGGATCGAGGGATCTGGGAGTGGATTGAGGGATTCGGGAAGGATTTAGCCGCCCGTGTCCCGCATCCACGACGCGGGGACAAAGGCTGAACAATGCTGGGGAGACACCGGCGGGAGGGGGGGAGCAGCACAGACCGTTCCCAGCTTCATCCTCATCTTCATCCCCATCCCCACCCCGCGGGCTGGGCGATGGAGGGGCAGCTGTGTCAGAAGCGGGGGAGGGGTCCCCACTCGGGTGGAATCATCTCCCCCCCGCCCCCCCTTCCCTGGTGCGGGCTCAGCTCCCTCCTGATGTTCCTCACCCCAAACGGCCACCCCTGCCCCTCCTTGGCATTGGGGCTGAGCCCCGGAGCTGGACGCCCCCCGGCAAAACAACCTGCCGCCAAAATCTGCATCCATCCCCCCAACCCAAAAATATCTGCCCCTAACCCGACCCCCGCCCCCCAAACCTGCCTCTCTGAAATCTCAGCCTCTAAAGCAGCCCCTGGGGATTGGGAGGGGGGGAGCCCACGGGTGACAGTGCTGTGTCCCCACGGAGGGGAGAGCTGTCCCCATCCTCCCTTGGATGGGGGGTGCTGCCTGGGCACAGATTGGCGACATCCCTGCCCTCTGTACCCACGGGGTGTGGGATGTGGGGGGGAGTGAGCTGGGCCGGGAGGGGCTTGGGGTTTGTCCCTCTATGGCAGGGGGGGTGGGGGGCAGAGGGGACCCCATCAGCCACCCCACCAGGTCCCTGCCGGGGCTCCAGGTTTACCCAAAGGCCATGACATGCGTGGAGGAGCAGCCGCTGTGGGAGGGATGTGGGTGCTGCTGGATGGGGGGAGGGAGGGGATCGGATGCAGGTACGATGCGCCCCTCCCCCTGTGCATGTCTCCAATGTGTCCCTGAGATGTGACCAGGAGCAGTGTGAGATGGGGTGGCATGGGGGGGCTGTGTGTCTGCGGGGTCGACCTGGAGCTCCCTCGGGTGGGGTTTGCTGTGGTCGGGGGTCCCTGAGGCCAGCGGGTCGATCCGCGGGAGCTGGTGACAACACCGTGTTTGTTTAATGTCCCCGGGGGGCGCTGGGAGCCGCAGCCGGCAGGGGGTAGGGGGAAGGCGGGGGAGGGCAGGGGGCTCAGATGTGGCTTCTGCTGGAGGCAGCTGACGCTGCAGTGCTGGGGCTGAGTGTGGTCCCTGTCCCTGTCCTCATCCCCATCCCTGTCCTTATCCCCATCCCCATCTTTATCCCCATCCCCATTCCCATCCCTATCCCCATCCCCATCCCTATTCTTATCCCTGTCCTCATCCCCAACCTGATCCCCATCCCTATCCCTATCCCCATCCCTATCCCTATCCCCATCCCTATCCCTATCCCCATCCTCATCCCTCTCCCTATCCCTATCCCCATCCCTATCCCTATCCCCATCCCCACTCCCATTCCCAGCGCTGCCAGGCTGAGGGCTGCACAGGGTGAAAGTGTCCCCGCAGCCAAGGTGGCCCTGGCAGAGGTGGCACCGTGTGGGGTGGGGTGGTGGCAGCCTGGGGCAGTGCCAAAGGCTGATGCAGTGCAGGGGAGGACAGGGCAGCACAGTGGGTGGTGGGTACCATGGGTGCTGGGTGCAGTGGGCAGAGGGTGCAGTGGGTGAAGGAGTTGCAGTGGGTGCAGTGGGTACTGGGTGCAGTGGGTGCAGTGGGTGCAGTGGGTGAAGGAGTTGCAGTGGGTGCAGTGGGTACTGGGTGCAGTGGGTGCTGGGTGCAGTGGGCAGTGGGTGCAGTGGGTGCTGGGTGCAGTGGGTGCAGTGGGCAGTGGGTGCAGTGGCTGCAGTGGGTGGTGGGTGCAGTGGGCAGTGGGTGCAGTGGGCAGTGGATGCAGTGGGTGCTGGGTGCAGTGGGTGCAGTGGGCAGTGGGTGCAGTGGCTGCAGTGGGTGGTGGGTGCAGTGGGTGGTGGGTGCAGTGGGCAGTGGGTGCAGTGGGCAGTGGATGCAGTGGGTGCTGGGTGCAGTGGGTGCTGGGTGCAGTGGGCAGTGCAGATGCTTCTCCACCTACTGATGTGCTGCAGCATCCACCCTGCTGGGATCTTGCTGGACAGATCCAGGCCCCACCAGCAGCCTCATCCAGTACCCCTGAACCCTGAGCCCCACTTCCCGCAGCCCTGGGCACCCCTTCCGGCAGCCCTGGGCACCCCTTTTCCGCAGCCCTGGGCACTCCTTCCCGCAGCCCCTGCGCCCCGCTCCCGCATCCTGCCCCCCCCTTTGCCTCTGTCTAGACGCTTCGCAAAATGCCGGTGCCGCCCCAGCCCCTCCCCACAGGCTGCAGATCCCCAGCGCTGAGCCTGGGCCGCCAGTGCCAGGGGGCGGATCGGGGCAGAGCTCAGACGCCCCTTCCCCTCTCTATCAACCCCCAGCCCCCAGTCTCCTCCAGCCGGAAGGGCAGGAGCTGGGGCGGGGGCAGATGGTGGGGTGGGGGCGCCCTAGCCCTGCAGTTGCACTGGCAGCCCCACCCTGGGACCTCCCTCCTTGATGAGGGTCCCCCCAAGACTGGCTGCCACCCCGCTGAGGGGCTGCAGGAGACCCCAGCCTCGCCCCCAAGCTCTTCCAGCCTCCCCCTCAAAGCTCTTCCATCCTCTCTCTACCCCAGCAGCCTCCCACCCCCTGCAAAGCAGAGCTGGCACCGCAGAGCTGTGGGGTGTGTGAGGGAGGTCCTGGGGAGGGGGGCAACAGCTTCATGCCTCGTTTTCCACCCCCACACCCCCCCAACTTCCCCCCCTGCAGCGCAGCGGGGCTGGTGCAAGGCACTGCCAGGGGTGTCCAGCAGCCGAATGTCCCTTGCCTGCTGCAGCGTGACACAGCACCGGGGGGAAGGGGAGGGGGGAGGACGGGAGGTGGCGACCAGATCGCCCCTGGCGTTGCTCACGGTGGGGGCAGCCGCAGGGAGGGGACCCACACAGCCCCCCCCCATCCCCAGTTGAAGTGTGGGGGGGGAGCATTTAACCCTGACTCGGAGAGGTTTGGGGTGCTGGGGGGTGGGGAGGTGTCCCCTTCCAGGCACAAACCCCCCACACTCCTTGGGTTTATCCTCACTCCACTGTGTCCTGCAGTGCTGGACCCCCACTCCTTTCCAGCCCCCCAGGTGTGTGTTTTGGGGGTGCTGGGGAAGGGCCACAGACTGTTGCTATAGCAATGGAGGGGGCAGTGAGGGGGGGAGGGCCGTGCTCAGCCCTCATCCTGCATCCCACATCCCTCATCCTGCATCCATCATCCCACATCCGTTATCCCTCAGCCTGGATCCTGCACCCATCATTAGCCTGCAGTCTGCACTCCCTCAGCCCTGCATCCTGCATCCATTATCCCACATCCCAGACACTTCCTCCCCCACTGTCCACCCTGCATCCCAGACCTGCATCCCAGACCTGCTCCTTCTGCCCCCGTCCCACACCCTCCATCCTTCCACTACCTTCCACCCTCACCCCTCTGCAGCCCCTTGCCCATCCCTCCCAGGGGTTATTTCTACCCCCTGGGGGTTATTTCTCTCCCCTTGGAGGTGTATTTTACCCCTGGGGGGTTATTTCTCTCCCCAGGGGGTTATTGCTCTCCCCTTGGAGGGGTATTTTACCCCTGGGGGGTTATTTCTCTCCCCAGGGGGTTATTGCTCTCCCCTTGGAGGGGTATTTTACCCCTGGGGGGTTATTTCACCCCCTGGGGGTTATTTCTCTCAAGGGGGGTGTGTGTGTAATTTACCCCTTGGAGGGGTATTTCACTCCCTTGGTGTTATTTCTACCCCCTGGGTGTTATTTCTCTCCCCAGGGGGTTATTTCTCTCCTCTTGGAGGTGTATTTTACCCCTGGGGGGGTTATTTTACCCCTGGGAGGGTTATTTCACCCCCTGGGGGTTATTTCTCTCCCCGGGGAGGTATTTTACCCCTTGGGGGGGTGGCAGATTTCACCCCTTGGGGGTTATTTCTCCTCTTGGGGGGTGGTTATTTGCTGCCTGGGCAGCAGTCAGGGGTGGGATTTGCACCGTGGGGGCTTCATCTCCCTTTGGAAGCGTGGCCTGGCACCAGGGCAGTGGTGAGGAGGGGGAGGCACACTGGAGGAGGGGGGGTAGGATGTTGGGGTGCAGGGACGAAGGAGCACTTTGGGGTGGGGGCCAGGATGGCTTCCGGGGTGGGAAGGACATTCCTGGGGGCCTCGGGGAGGGTGCTGGGTGCCCCCCACTGCCTGGTTGGATCTGTGCTGGTGGGACTCCCCCCCAGAGGGAGGCAGAAGGGTCCCAGAGTGTCCGGCAGGTGCCATGGGGCAGGGTTTTTTTTTTTTGTGGGGGGGAGGGGGACGCGGCAGGGACACCGAATCGATCTCAGCCCTGCCCTAGGCTGCCGCTGTCCCTGACCCTGCTGTGAGCGGTCGGGCACGGGCCCGATCCTGCCCCAGCGCTGGCGGGGGGGATGAGTAGAGGGGGTGCAACGGGGTGGGGGGAGAAGGAGACCCCCCCCCTCCCCCGTTTTTTCTGCTGTGCACCTCCCCCACCCGCGCACACCCGCTGCATTCCTTGGCACTGGCAAAGGCGACACGGGGACAGCTCTCAGCCACCAGCCTGAGCAGCCTGGGTGGTGATGAGGGGGTCCCAGGTCCCCTCCCCCCCACTCCCCATGACCGTGTGTGCCAGCCTCGTGTGCCCCCTCCCCGGCAGGTGCGAGGGATGGCCGCGGGCACTGCGGCACCGAAGGAGGTTTGGGGGGGGGGGGTTGGTTTGAGGGGCGCAGAGGGGTTTTTGGGAGGGGGGAGCGGGACAGAATGGGGCTGGGGTTGCTGCAGGGGGGGGGTGGATCTGGCCCTGCTGCTGCTGAGGGGGGGGAGGTGAAGCGAGAGATGGTTCAGAGAAGCAGAAGACAAAAGCAAGACAAAGGGGGAAGGGAGCGCAGCGCCGAGAAGCTGCGGAGGGTGGGAACCAGGCAGGAGCTGGCGGGGGGCTGGGGGCTGCCTGCCTGCGTTAGGAGGGGGCGTCAGGGCCGGACCTCCCCTTCCCTCCCCCCCCATGTTGAGATTGATCCTTCTGGGAGGTTTTGGGGGAGGCCACCAGGTCTTGCTGCGATAACTCATCCCCAGTTTAGGGGGTGGGGGGAGCAAGAGTGAGTGGCGAGCGGTCCCTGGGCTGCGCCACGGCCGCGGGTGGGTCGCGGCGGTGCGGTGGACACCTTGGGGTGCTGCTCACCTGCCCCACCCCCTCCTCCCCAACCCCGCAGGTGCTGGAGGAGGTGAAGATGTCTGGCTCCATCGCCTCGTACGACCAACTGGTGCGGCAGGTGGAGGCGCTGAAGAAGGAGAACAGCCACCTCCGGCGGGAGCTGGAGGACAACTCCAACCACCTCTCCAAGCTGGAGAATGAGACCTCGGATATGAAGGTGATAGAAAAACGCTGGCGGGGTGGGGGACACACACACGGACCCTGCACATGTAGTAGGGGGGGGGGGGGGCTTCCTTGTTCCACCCTCCGACGTCTCCATCCCTTGTTTCAGGAGGTCCTGAAGCACCTCCAGGGCAAGCTGGAGCAGGAGGCGAGGGTCATGGTGTCCTCGGGGCAGACGGAGGTCCTGGACCAGCTGAAAGGTGAGTGACAAGGCGCGGGGGGGGGGGGGGATAAGTGAAGATTGAGGGGAGGGGGTGTGTGTGTGTGCGCATTGAGCCCACCCTCACCCCCCTGCCCCCATTCCCAGCCCTGCAGATGGACATCACCAGCCTCTACAACCTCAAGTTCGCCCCGGAGGTGGCCGGAGTTGGGCGCAGTGCCGAGGACAGCCCAGCCCCGGCGCCACTGCCCCATCGGGACGGCGCCGGGGACCTGGGCAGAGCCACTCTCCGCATGCTGGAGGAGCTGGACCGGGAGAGGTGATGGCGAGGGAGGGATGGCTGAGGGATTGGGGAGGGAGGGTCGCACTGACAGGTTCCCCCCTCTTCCCCCAGGTGCTTCTTGCTGGGTGAGATCGAGAAGGAGGAGAAGGAGAAGGTCTGGTACTATGCCCAGCTGCAGAGCTTGGCCACACGCCTGGACGAGCTGCCCCACGTCGAGACGGTGAGCAGGGGGGGGGGGGGAGGGAGGGGAGGGGCATCCTGGCGCCAGATCTGGGGGTGTAGGCAGGAGCCTGCTGCCCTCACACCATCTCTGCCCCCTCCAGTTCTCCATGCAGATGGATCTGATCCGGCAGCAGCTGCAGTTCGAGGCGCAGCACATCCGCTCGCTGATGGAGGAGCGCTTCGGCACGGCCGACGAGATGGTGCAGAGGGCACAGGTCAGGCTGGGCTGCAGCTGCCCCTGCCCCCCCTGCCCCCCCCACCTCCCTGCCCTGTGCCCGTGGTGCCCCAGCTGCCTTCCCACCCCATCCTGCCATCGCCAGCCCTCTGCACCCTCGCACCCTCAAATGCAGCTTCTTGCACTCTTCTCCTTGCACCCTCAAACTCAGCTCTTTGCACCCTCATGCCCAGCTCCTTGCACCCTCATGCCCAGCTCCTTGCACCCTCAAACTCAGCTCTTTGCACCCTCATGCCCAGCTCCTTGTACCCTCATGCCCAGCTCCTTGCACCCTCAAATGCAGCTTCTTGCACCCAGCTCCTTGCACCCTGAAGCTCAGCTCTTGGCACCCTTACAACCAGCTCCTTGCACCCACAAATGAAGCTTCTTGCACTCTTCTTCTTGCATCCTCATGCCCAACTTCTTGCACTCTCATGCCCAGCTCCTTGCACCCTCAAACTCAGCTCTTTGCACCCTTGCACCCAGCTGCTTGCATCCTCAAATGCAGCTCCTTGCACCCACCTTATTTCACCCTCAAACTCAATTCTTTTCACTCTTTCATCTAGCTCCATGCACCCTTGCACCCAGCTCTTGGCACCCTTGCACCCAACTCCCTGCACCCTTGCACCCAGCTCTTGGCACCCTTGCACCCAACTCCCTCACTCTTGCACCCAACTCCCTGCACTCTTGCACCCAGCTCCTGGCACCCTTGCACCCAGCTCTTGGCACCCTTGCACCCAACTCCCTGCACCCTTGCACCCAGCTCTTGGCACTCTTGCACCCAACTCCCTCACTCTTGCACCCAACTCCCTGCACTCTTGCACCCAGCTCCTGGCACCCTTGCACCCAACTCCCTGCACCCTTGCACCCAGCTTCATGCACCCTTACACCTAGCTCCATGCCCTCTCCCGGGACTCCATGCACCCTCACCCCCAGCCCTGTGCACCCTGACCCCTTGCACCCAGCTGCTCCCCCCAAGCTCTGGCACCCTGGGAGGTGCTCTGGCACCTCTGGCACCTCTGGCTCTGGGGGTGCTGGAGGTACAGGGGGGGTGTCCCATCTCTTGCTGACACCTGCTCTGCACCCCCAGATCCGTGCATCCCGGCTGGAGCAGATCGACAAGGAGCTGATGGAGGCGCAGGACAAGGTGCAGCAGCCGGAGCCACAGGTAGCAGGGATGGGGCTGGGGGTGACTGGGGGGAGGAAGGGACCCACCGAAACCCAACCCCCACCCCCCTCTCCCTGCCATTGTCCCTGTGCTGTCCCCAAGCAGACAGCCAGGGCTTTGTGTGGCTCGGGCACCGTGCAATGGGCAGTTGCCATGGAGACCAGAAGTAGGCCACGGAGCACAGCGGGGGGCGATGGGGGTGGCTCAGGCAGCATCTGCCGGGCAAGGGAGCTGCCAGGGTGGGCACCCTGCCACCAACACTGCCATGGCCCTGCCCCCAACACTGCCGTAGTCCTGCCCCTGCCACTGCCATGGCACTGCCACCATCACTGCTATGGCCACGGCCCTGCCCCTGCTGCTGCCATGGCACTGCCACTGTAGCTGCTATCACCCTGCCCCTGCCACTACCATGGCACTGCCACCATCGCTGCTATGGCCCTGCCACTGCCACAGCCCTGCCACTGCCACAGTACTGCCACCATCATAGTCCTGCCACCACCACTGCTATGATCCTGCCACCACCACTGCCATAGTTCTTCCACTGCCACTGCCATGGTCCTGCCACTGCTATGACCCTGCCACCACCGCTGCTGTGGCCCTGCCACTGCCATGGTCCTACCAGCACCACTGCCATGGTCCTGCCACTGCCACTATCATAGTTCTGCCACCACCACTGCCATGGCTCTGCCACCACCACTGCTGTGGCCCTGCCACTGCTATGGCCCTGCCACTGCCCCACCATCACCAGCCTTGCTGCCTCCCCACAGCCCACTCAGCTCCTTCCATCTCAGCCCCAGCCATGCTGCCCACTCCTTCCTCACCCACACTTTCCCTTTCCCAAGCCTGCTGCCATGGCAGCTCCCCCACCCCCAGCAGTCAGCTTCTATTCCAGCTTAAAATACAACCCTGGCACTGCTGGCAGTGCCAATCACACCAACTGGGAAACGCTGCCCAATTTAATGGCACCAGTGGGTTCCTGAAGAGCAGGGAGGGGGCTGGGTAGGAGAAGGGAGGGGGCTGGGTAGAAGGAGGGAAGGGGCTGGGTAGGAGGAAGGAGGGGGCAGGTTAGGGAGGGTGAGGGCAGCTCATTGCAACCCCTCCCCATCTGCCCCCCACTCTGCAGCTCTGCGGGAAGGTACCTGGCATCGAGGGGGACAGCAGCCTGGACCCCCCAACCCACCCAGAGGAGGGGGGCAGCAGCCTGGGCAGCAGCAAGGTGAGGAAAAGCCCAGCTGGGGTGGGCTCAGCGTTGCAGGGGTGGGTGGCATGAGGTACCACCACCCAGGAAGGTGGTGGAAGCCTCATCCCTGGAGGTGCTCAAGGCCAGGCTGGATGTGGCTCTGAGCAAACTGATCTGGTGTGAGGTGTCCTTGCCCAGGGCAGGGGGGTTGGAACTGGATGATCCTTGAGGTCCTTTCCAACCCTGACTGATTCTATGATTCTATGATTCTACGTGGCTCTGAGCAGCCTGATCTAGTGTGAGGTGTCCCTGCCCAGGGCAGGGGGCAGGGGGTTGGAACTGGCTGCTCCTCCAGATCCCTTCCAACCCTCACAATTCTAGGGTTCTGTGTAACCCCACGTGTGTCCCCCCACAGGTGGAGGTGGTCTTCTGGCTGCTGTCCATGCTGGCCACACGGGACAAGGAGGACCTGTCCCGCACGCTGCTGGCCATGTCCAGCTCCCAGGAGAGCTGCTTGGCCATGCGCAAGTCTGGCTGCCTGCCCCTGCTGATCCAGATCCTGCACGACTCCGACGGGGAGCCAGGGCCCCCCGAGAGCCCCTCGGGTGCCAAGGATGCCCGCATGCGTGCCAACGCTGCCCTCCACAACATTGTCTTCTCCCAGCCCGATGAGGGCCAGGCCAAGAAGGAGATGAGGGTCCTGCATGTGCTGGAGCAGATCCGCTCCTACTCGGAGACCTGCTGGGACTGGCTGCAGATGCAGAGCAGGGATGCAGGCAGAGGTCCCGAGGGTGGCACGGGTAAGGAGGGCACACAGGGTGCCAGCCTCATAGGGGTGCATGGGCAGGGTTGGTCTTGCGTGGCTGTGAGTGTCTGCTTGTGCTGGAGGGGGTGGGTGAGGGGTTGGTGGCAGGACCTGGGGCTGATCCCCCACTTCTCAGGGTCTGGGGAGGAGCAGCTGAGGGAGCTGGGGGTGTTCAGCCTGGAGAAGAGGAGGCTGAGGGGAGACCTCTACAGCTCCCATTGCAGTGAGGTGGGGGTTGGTCTCTTCTCCCAAGGAACAAATGGCAGGATGAGGAAATGGCCTCAAGTTGCCCCAGGGGAGGTTTAGGTTGCACATGAGGAACAATGTCTTCCACTTGAGGGCTGTCAAGACCTGGCCCAGGGCAGTGGTGCAGTCCCCATCCCTCGAGGGGTTTTAGAGCCGTGGAGATGTGGTGCTGAGGGCCATGCCCTGGCAGTGCTGGGTTGAGGGCTGGATTTAATGACCTGAGAGGTCTTTTCCAACCTCACCAACTCCTTGATTCTCTCTGCAGCACCAGTGCCCATCGAGCCCCAGATCTGCCAGGCCACCTGTGCCATCATGAAGCTCTCCTTCGACGAGGAGTACCGGCGGGCCATGAACGAGCTGGGTGAGTGCGGGCTGGGGGCTCCATCCCTGCTGCTCCACACCCACCCCTGCCCACCCTCCTCCCTGCCCAACCCTCCTCCCTGCTGCTACACCAGCAGCTCTGAGGAGGGGCTCACCAGAGTCATAGGATCAAAGGATGTTAGGGGTTGGAAGGGACCTTCGAAGATCATCAAGTCCAACCCCCCCTGCCAGAGCAGGACCATAGAACCCAGCACAGGTCACACAGGGGCTGGAAAGTCTCCAGAGAAGGAGACTCCACAACCTCTCTGGCCAGCCTGTTCCAGGGCTCTGTGACCCTCACAGTGAAGAAGTTCCTCCTCATGTTGAAGTGGAACCTCCTGTGCTGGAGTTTACAACCATTACCCCTTCTCCTACCTCAGGGTGCAGCTGAGCAGCTGAGCAGAGCCTGTCCCCTCCCTCTTGATTCCCAACCCTCAGCTATTTACAAACCTTTATCAAATCCCCTCTCAGTCTTCTGTTCTCCAGACTGAACAGCCCCAGGGCTCTCAGCCTCTCCCCATGGGGCAGTGCTCCAGGCCCTTCAGCATCCTGGTAGCTCTCTGTTGGACTCCCCCCATCCCATCCCATCCCATCCCATCCCACCCCACCCCACCCCACAGGTGGGCTGCAGGCCGTGGCAGAGCTGCTGCAGGTGGACTATGAGATGCACAAGATGACCAACGACCCCCTGAACCTGGCACTGCGGCGCTACGCGGGCATGGCCCTCACCAACCTCACCTTTGGTGACGTGGTCAACAAGGTGAGGAGGAGCCAGGGGTGGGGAGGGGCTGTGAGGTGGGGGAAGGGAGCCTTAGGGGTTGCTGGTGGCTCACCACCATCACCTTCCTCGCAGGCAACGCTGTGCTCCCGCCGGGGCTGCATGGAGGCCATCGTGGCTCAGCTGGGCTCTGACAGCGAGGAGCTGCACCAGGTGAGTGCAGCTGGTGCTGGGTGCTGGTCCTGGGTGCTGGTCCTTCCCCTGGGGGGGAGGGGGACAGGTAGGCAGGGGGGACAGTCCCCCTGCTCACCCACCTTGCTGTGCCCTCCCAGGTGGTCTCCAGCATCCTGAGGAACCTCTCCTGGCGAGCTGACATCAACAGCAAGAAGGTGCTGCGGGAGGTGGGCAGCGTGGCCGGGCTGATGCGGTGCGCGCTGCACGCTGGCAAGGTGAGCACCAGGGTGGGAAGCTGGCACTGGGTACCAGGATGGGTGAGGCTCCTGGTGCTAAAGGCTTTGAGCTGCAAGAGGAGAGATTGAGACTGGAGGTCAGGAAGAAATTCTTGAGAGTAAGGGTGGGGAGAGGCTGGAACGGATTTCCTGGGGAGGTTGTGGCTGCCTCCTCCCTGCCAGGCTGAAGGGATCCTGCAGGAAGGCTGCAGAGGGAATTTTCCTGAGGGTGTCTAGGGACAGGCCAAGGGGGAATGGTTTGAAGCTGAGGGAGACCAGGGTTAAACTGGGCTAAGGAAGAAGTTCTTCAGTACAGGGTGGGGAGACTCTGGAACAGTCTGCCCAGGGAGGCTGTGGATGCCTCCTGCCTGGAGGTGTTCAAGGCCAGGCTGGATGAGGCCATGAGCAACCTGGGCTGGTGGGAGGTGTCCCTGCCCATGGCAGGGGGTTGGAACTGGGGGGTTGGACCTCTTCAAGGTTGCTGATGGGTGTCTGTGTGTCCCCCCTGGGCCAGGAGTCGACGCTGAAGAGCGTCCTGAGCGCGCTGTGGAACCTGTCAGCACACAGCACAGAGAACAAAGCAGCCATCTGCGCTGTGGAGGGAGCCTTGGGCTTCCTGGTCAGCACCCTCACCTACAAGTGCCAGAGCAACTCCCTGGCCATCATCGAGAGCGGGGGTGGCATCCTCAGGAACGTCTCCAGCCTCGTCGCCACGCGTGAGGACTACAGGTGAGGCTCGCTGCTGGCTCTGGGAATTGTGCCAGGGGCAGGGGGGTCCAGGGACTGTCCTGATGGCCACCAGAGTCATTGAATTGTCAGGGTGGGAAGGGACCTCAAGGGTCATCCAGTGCCAACTCCCCTGCCATGGGTAGGGACATCTCCCACCAGCCCAGGTTGCTCAAGGCCTCATTCAACCTCGCCTTGAACACCTCCATGGAGGGGGCAGCCACAGCCTCCTTGGGCAACCTGTGCCAGTCTCTCCAGCCTCACTGTGCAGCCCTCATGTGCAGTCTCAATCTGCCCTACAGTAGATGACCTATAGAGAATCATAGAATTGTTAGGGTTTGAAGGGACCTCAAGGATAATTCAGTTCCAAGCCACCTGCCATGCCCAGGGACACCTCACACCACAGCAGGTTGCTCACAGCCACCTCCAGCCTGGCCTTGAACACCTCCAGGGATGAGGCTTCCACCACCTCCCTGGGCAACCTGTGCCAGTGTCTCACCACCCTCCTGGTGAAGAAATTCTTCCTAACATCCAATCTGAATCTCCCCATTTCTAGTTTTGCTCCAGCATGACTGAGAGAGTTGGGGATGTTCAGTCTGGAGAAGAGAAGGCTCTTAGGAGACCTTCTTGTGGCCTTTGGGGAGGGACTTTTGAGGGTGTCAGGGAGTGATAGGACTGGGGAGGGGATAGAACAAAAAAATAGAAATGAGCAGATTCAGATTGGATGTTGGGAAGTTCTTCCCCATGAGGGTGGTGAGACACTGGCACAGGTTGCCCAGGGAGGTGGTGGAAGCCTCATCCCTGGAGATTTTTAAGGCCAGGCTGGAGGTGGCTCTGGACAACCTGCTCTGGTGTGAGGTGTCCCTGCCCATGGCAGCGAGGTTGGAACTGGCTGAACCTTGAGGTCCCTTCCAACCCTAACAATTCTCTGATTCTATGACCCCTAGGGACACAGCGGGGGTCACTGGTGGTGGTGGTGGTCACTGCCTCTTGCTCCTCCCTCCTGGCTTCACACCCACCAAGCTCCCACCCCTATGGGGCCTGCCACTCCCTGCCACCCTTACCAAAAGTGCCTCCCTTTGTCCCCCAGGCAGGTGCTGCGGGACCACAACTGCCTGCAGACGCTGCTGCAGCACCTGCGCTCGCACAGCCTCACCATCGTCAGCAACGCCTGCGGCACCCTCTGGAACCTCTCCGCCCGCAGCCCCCGTGACCAGGAGCTGCTGTGGGACCTGGGGGCCGTCAGCATGCTGCGCAACCTCATCCACTCCAAGCACAAGATGATCGCCATGGGCAGCGCCGCCGCCCTCCGCAACCTCCTGGCCAACCGCCCCCCCAAGTACAAGGACGCCGCCGCCGTGGTCTCGCCGGGCTCCTGCATGCCCTCCCTCTACGTGCGCAAGCAGAAGGCTCTGGAGGCCGAGCTGGATGCCAAGCACTTGGCTGAGGCCTTTGACACCATGGAGAAGCAGAGCCTGAAGGGCCAGGGCACCAAGAAGCCGCCGCGGCACATGGAGAGCCTGGTGAAGGACTACGCCTCCGACTCTGGCTGCTTCGACGATGACGAGGTGCCCAACATCTCCACCGGCGTGGAGACTGCCAGCGCCTCCGTCCTCTCCATGTTCCTCAGCTCTTCCTTCCTCCAGGGGCAGGCCCTGCCGCGGGCGCTGGCGCAGAGGCGATGCCCGGAGCCGGAGAAGGAGGGTGGCGGCAAACCGGGCGAGCCCAGGAAGCCACCACTGCTACCGGAGGACGATGTCTCGCTGGCCGCCGAGAAGTTGGCCAACAAGATCTCCAGCACGGTGGCCAAGATCGACAAGCTGGTGGAGGACATCTCCACCATGCACACGTCCTCGGACGACAGCTTCAGCCTCAGCTCAGAGGACCACTGCCTGGACTGGCAGTACGGCCCCGAGGAGGGGCACGAGGCACGTGCCCAGTCCTGCTCGCCCTGCCGCCTGTCGGACGCCGGCGGCTTTGCCAAGCGGGAGAGCCTGAGCCGGGCACACACCCTGCTGAGGCTGAAGATGGCCTCCACCAGCCTGTCCAACGACAGCCTCAACAGCGGCAGCACCAGCGACGGCTACTGCACCAAGGAGCACATGAAGCCCTGCACCAGAGCAGCCTTCCTCGACTACCGCGACGAGCTGCAGCGCTACCAGAAGCGGCCCAGCCGGCTCGACCTCAAGAGCATCCTGGGCAGCAAGCTGGAGAGGGCCAAACCCCCTGTGCCCAAGGGCAGGGACCAGGCCGAGCCGGAGAAGCCGGAGCAGCCAGACGTGCCCGAACGGGCCAAGAAGACAGTGACCTTCCCCAGTCCCAAGGCACTGGAGAAGGAGACTGAGTGGAAGAAGGAGACGGGCAGCAAACCCTCCTCCGACCCCCAGGTCCACACCATCAAACTCTCCCCTTCCTACCAGCACGTTCCGCTGCTCGAGAGCTTGGCCAAGAGCGGTGCTACTGCTGCTGGCACTGGCCACCACCCCTCCCTCCCGGGCAGAAAGCAAGCCTGGCTGCCCCCTGCACTGCTGCAGACGGCTGAGACCTTGAGCAAGATCCCCGAGAAGCTGCCTGCCCACCCTCCAGCCACGGCGGAGCAGGAGTTGGTGCAGAAGTACTCGGTGGAGGACACCCCCATCTGCTTCTCCAGGTGCAGTTCCCTCTCCTCCCTTTCCTCAGCAGACAATGTTTTGGACGGGCAGAGCCACAGCGAGAACGACCTGGACAGCGACTCCTCCCTGGAGATCCTGGAGATGGAGGAAGGGGAAGCAGAAGATGAGGACGGGAGGCAGGAGAAGGAGAAGGTGGATCCAGATCCAGCCCTGCTGGCCG
Source organism: Indicator indicator (assembly GCF_027791375.1). Lineage (NCBI taxonomy): Eukaryota > Metazoa > Chordata > Aves > Piciformes > Indicatoridae > Indicator > Indicator indicator. Next base: position 109,747 of record NW_026539201.1, read on the forward strand.
GGATTTCCCAGCCCATCACCATCCCCTTCCCGAAGCGGGACAAGATCTTCCTGCGGGAGTCATCGCCGTCGCGGCAGGAGGACCTCACCCCCTCCAGCTCCTCAGAGAACTACATCCAGGAGACTCCTCTGGTGATGAGCCGCTGCAGCTCCGTCAGCTCCCTGGGCAGCTTCGAGAGCCCCTCCATCGCCAGCTCCATCCAGAGCGACCCCTGCAGCGAGATGATCAGCGGCACCATCAGTCCCAGCGAGCTGCCCGACAGCCCCGGGCAGACCATGCCCCCCAGCCGCAGCAAGACGCCCCTCTTCGAGCTGGGCTGCCAGCCAGAGAAGGAGACCAGCCAGTTCAACATCCAGTGGGAGAACAACGTCAAGAAGTTCATGGAAATCACCGACTTCAAGGAACGCTTCCAGCTGCCCCAGGACCTGGACTCCATGGTCTACTTCACGGTGGAGAAACCCAACGAGAACTTCTCCTGCGCCTCCAGCCTGAGCGCCCTGCCCCTCCACGAGCACTACGTGCAGAAGGACGTGGAGCTGAAGCTGATGCCCACCTTCCCCGAGAAGAACAGCCTGAACTTCGTGGCCCACGAGAAGCGGGAGGAGCGGCGGGAGGAGCGGCGCCCGGAGGGCCGGCGGCGGGCGGAGCGCCCCGATCCCCCCGACGACGACGACGACATCGAGATCCTGAAGGAGTGCATCAGCTCCGCCATGCCCTCCCGCTTCCGCAAGGTGAAGACCTCCCTGCTCTCCGGCCAGGTCCTGCACCCCCAGACCAAGAAGCCCCTGCACGTCCCTGTCTACATGCTGGTGCCGGCCCAGGCGCCTCCCGGCGCCCCCAGGCACCTGCGCACCGCCGCCCCCCGCGACCCCTTCAGGGACGATGACTCCTTCACCGACTCGGCCGACGGGACCCCGGTGAACTTCTCCAGCGCCGCCTCGCTGAGCGATGAGACCCTGCGCTACCCACCCGCCGAGGAGGCCGAGCGCCCCCGCGGCTTGGCCGAGGGGCAGCGTCAGCTGGGCAGCGCTGGCACCATCCCTGCCAGGAGAGCTGCCTCCGGCGGCTCGGCGCCCGCCCGGCTAAGCTCAGCCTGCAAGGGCAAAGTGGGGGCCAGCCGTGGGCAAAGTGGGGAGGGAAAGCGAAGCCAGCAGCCCACAAAGAGCGGCCCCAAGCTGGAGCTGGAGGTGGGGAGGCCCCCCAGTGGTGCCTCTGGAAGGAAGGATGCTCCCCAGGAGGACGAGGTGGCCTTCCAGTCGCTGTGTCACACCACGCCGACAGAGGAAGCTGTCTACTGCTTCTACGAGCAGGACTCGGACGAGCTGCCCGAGGTGGGCGGGCAAGGGGCTGGCAGCAAAGCTCAGCCTGGCCGGGCACCCAGGAGGGAGCGCTGGGGTGGCTCCATCCCCCGCAGAGAGCCCGAGCCAGGCCCCCGGCCAGCGAAGAGCAAGCCACAGAACAACCTCATCGCCGACGAGACTCCACCGTGCTACTCCCTCAGCTCCTCCATGAGCTCCCTAAGCGATGCCAACCTCTCCGACGGCAAGGAGCGGGGCCAGCCCTGCGGCAAAGCCCCGCGGCCGCGCTCAGCCACGGTGTCCTTGGGGAAGGGGGGCTCCCCCAGCTCCCCCAGCCTCAACTCGGAGGATGACCTGCTGCAGAAGTGCATCGGCTCGGCCATGCCCAAGCGCCGGCGGCCCTCGGCTCGCCGCAGGGTGCCGGAGCGCAAGCAGAAGCCGTCCGGTGCCGGCGGGAGGGAGCGGAAGGCTGAGGCGAGGCACCGCTCCACCGAGGACACCGGCTCCGACCGGGGCTCGGACCTGGACAGCGTGGAGTGGCAAGCCATCCAGGAGGGTGCCAACTCCATCGTCACCTGGCTGCACCAGGCTGCTGCCTCCCTCTCACGGGAGCCTTCCTCCGAGTCCGACTCCATCCTCTCCTTCATGTCGGGGCTCTCGGTGGGCTCCACGCTGCAGCTGTCCCTGGGCAGGCAGGAGAAGCAGCGAGCCAGCAGCGTGGGCGGCCGGGATGTGGCCAGGAGGGAGCGCAGCAAGAGCCGCCCAGAGAGGAAGGAGGCGCCGGGTGCCCGTCCCGCCGGCCGAGGAAGCACCAGGGCAGAGCGCAGCCCAGCACCCACCAAGCCAGTGCCCAACCTGCCCGTGGTCTTCCGTGGCAGGACTGTCATCTACATGCCCAACCTGCCCAAGGATGCCCCCAGCCCAAGGGGCACCCCAAAGAAAAGCTCCGCGGCCAAGCCTGAGGCGTCGCCGGCCAAGAACCTCTCCCTGAGCCAGCAGCGCTCACGGAGCCTGCACCGGCTGGGCAAACCCCCCGAAACCGGGGACCTGGCACTGCCCAAGAGGAGCACGACACCCCCCGCCCGCATCGGCAAAGGACCTCCCTCCTCGGGCTCCTCCCGCACCTCCACCCCCTCCCAGCATGCTCCCAAGAAGCTGCCGTCGCCCTCCCAGGCCACCAAGCAGAGTCCCCCGGCTGCGGGCAAGGCGAGCAGCTCACCCTCACCGCCGGGACCCCCGGCCAGAGCCCCAGCCCCCAGGTCCCCTGCACCCAAGCAGTCCAAGACTCAGAAGTCTCCCGTCCGCATCCCCTTCATGCAGAAGCCCAGCAGGAAGGTGCTGCCAGGCCGGGGCACCATGCCTGTGCTGGAGGAGCAGGTGGATGCTAACAAGGCAGGGGGCAGCGGGCCGGGGGTGCCAGGGGGTGGCGGGCGGCTGAACCTGGTGCGGATGTCGTCCACCCGTTCCAGCGGGAGCGACTCGGATCGCTCCGGCTTCTTACGCCAGCTCACCTTCATCAAGGAATCCTCCAGCCTGCTGCTGCGGCACCGCTCCGAGCTCGGCCCGGGGCAGCCTTCGGCCTCTTCTCTGCCTCGCCGCCAGTCCCCGCAGCGCAGCCGAACCGCCCTCCCGGCCGTCTTCCTCTGCTCCTCCCGCTGCGAGGAGCTCAAGGCGGCCAAGCCAGCAGCCTCCAACCCGCGGCCCCTCGTCACCAGAGCCCAAGCCGGCGGCAAAGTTTCCCCCGGGGTCAAGCCGCCGCGGAGGACCAGCTCCGAGAGCCCGTCCCGGCTGCCGGTGAAGACCAGCGCGGCTGCACCGGAGTCCTTCAAGAGGTACTCGTCCTCACCCAACATCAGCGTGGCACGGAGGACTGGCAGCCCTTCCTCTGTCCTCTCTGCCCGCTCCGAGGCTTCGGCGCAGCGGCAGCGGCGGCAGCCCGAGGCGGTACCCGACGGGCAGCCGGCGAAGCCGCCGGTGGTGATGATGAAGGGCACATGGCGCAGGATTCGGGACGAGGACATCCCCCACATCCTCAAGAGCACGCTGCCCTCCTCTGCCCTGCCTTTGGCGGGCACCGGGGAGGAGGAAGAGGAGGAAGATGAGGAGGAGGAGGAGCACCCCGGCACCCCCAGGAAGACCAGCGACGCCGTGGTGCAGACCGAGGACTTCTCCACCGCCAAGACCAACTCCAGCACCTCTCCGACGCTGGAGACCCGGGAGGGACCCCCCCACCCCCGCGCTGCCTGCGATGGCGAAGCTCTGGTCCCCACCAAGGCCACCCTGCCCATCTCCTTCGGCCACGAGGCACCCACGGGGACCTTCCCCAGCAGCCGGCACGGCTCCCCCAGCAGAGCTGCCCGAGTCACCCCCTTCAACTACGTCCCCAGCCCCATGGCAGTGACAGCGGTGGCTGACACGGTGGTGGAGAAAATCCAGGCTTGAGCAGCTGCTGTGGAGGAAGCCCCTGCTGAGGGTTCCGTGATACTTCCTGCCCCACAGGAGCTGGCCAGGACTGTGCTGGGGCAGGGGACGGTGACACAGGACAGCTGGTGACCAGCAAGTGACCCCCAGCCGCTGCCTGCCCCAGCTGGGCTCTTGCCATTGCAGCTCCCAGTGCCAAGGACTGGGCAGAGAAGGGTCGAGGTGGGGGTCTGAGGCTGATTGCCCCAAGCTGGGGGTGAGTCTTGGTGACCATTTCCCACTGATGGACATCCTGGGACAAGCTGGGGGGGGGAGGGGGAGTTTGTATCCCCATGTCCCCCCACATCCTGCTCACCCACCTGGGGCAGAGGCTGAACCAGCACTGATCAGGGCCTGATCCTGCCTGCTAGGAAGCTGGCAGCAGGGCCTGATCCTGCCCACTGGGAGCTGTCATGCTGCACCCCAATGCCAGGTCTCTGCCACATGCTTCAGGTTGTCCTGGCACCAGTGCCCAGCTCCCCAGTAATCCCAGTTCATTCATTAACAAGGGGGAGGGAAGGGCTGGAGCAATGCAGGGAGAAGCTTTGTGAGGGCAAAGAGCATGGCCACGAGGACATGGAGGCCAGGACCTCCCCATCTGCACTGCTGGAGGCTCCTAATTAAGGCCTGTGGCTGATTGCTGAGGGGGAAGAACCACAGCCGTGGTGCCTGCACTGGTCCAAGGTGGTGCTGGGTGGAAATGGCACTGGAGAAGCAGGGCAGGGGCTGGGTGGTGCCCAGCTGGGGTCTTGGAGGACTCATCCTGAGTGGCTGCTCACAGGATCACTGGGCTGGGGAAGCTGCCCTGGGAGGGGGACAGGGTGCTGAGCTGGCACTGGGGTGCCCAACCCCTGGAGAAGGGTCTGGGGCCCCTCACCCTCATCTGCAGCCCCCCCAGAATCCCACCCCCAGGGCAGGAGAGCCCCAGCCTGGTTGGCAGCCAGGGTCCCAGTGTGTCCCCCGTGGCTGTGGACACAAATCCACTCAGGACTGGATTACAGCCACGAGCAGGGGGGGCTGCAGCCCTCAAAACACTGGGGACCACCCTGCTCCTGCTGCCAGGACATGGGGGTGGGGAGCACCCCAGCCCCCAGGAGTGGGATGAGCTATAGAGGGACACCCCCCCCCCCCAATCTAGATGCTCCCCAAGGGCCCCCCAGGTGCTCCCCAACCTCTTTGGCTGTCTCCCACTTTGCCCAACCTAGGGCTTTGGATGGGGTGACCTGTGGGGTCCCCACATACCAGTGCCCTGGGGGCAGGGGGGCTGCAGGGAGAGGCATGGGGTGATGGGGACATGGGGATACACCTGGGGGGGTGATGGGGACATGGGGATACACCTGGGGGGGGACACAGTGAAGGGCTCTGGAGAGTGGCACCAGGGCTGTGGGGGTGTAGAGGTTCAAACTGAGGTTAGGGCAACACCAGGGCTGTGGGGACAGGGATGGGGCCCCCAGGGATGTGCACCCAGGTCTTGGGGGTGTGTGTGGGGTGTGTGTGTGGGGGGGGCACACACTGGGGGCCTTGGCTCTGGGAGTGGTTGGCACAGTGGCACCAAGAAAAGGAGACAAAAGCCCTGAGGGCACCACACATCCCCCCCCCCCCCGCCCCCCGGTGTGCCAGGGGGACCCACACAGCATCACCCCACGTGCCAGCTGTGGCCTTAGCCCTTCAAGCCCCAGTGCCCAGCCCTGCTCTTGTCCATCATGCCCTTGGCATCAGCCCTCCTCTGCCCACAATGCCACTGGGTTCTGAGGTGCCCTGTGTCCCCCTGCTCTCTGTATCTATGTACCAAGGATGTTATTTTCCCAGGACTCTGGACAGTATTAAGAATTAAACCCAACCTGTGTAAATAGGAAGGACTGGGCTGGGCTGGGCTGTCTGTCCAGCTGGGGCTGTCTGGCTGTCTGTCTGGACTGGGCTGTCTGTTCAGCCTGGGCTGGCTGGCTGGGCTGGGCTCTGGCCAGCCTGGGCTCTTTGTCTGTCTGGGCTGGGCTGGATGGCTGTCTGTCCAGCCTGGGCTGGCTGGCTGGGCTGGCTTTCTGTCTGAGCTGAGCTCTGTCCAGCCCGGGCTGTCTGTCTGTCTGGTCTGGGCTCTGTCCATCCTGGCCTGTCTGTCACTGTCACCCTGGGTGGAGGTGACAGTGAGGAGCAGACCCTCAACAAGGGGGCATGGACCCCCCCCCCCCCAGAGGGCATCCTGCTCCTCTGCCTGGTGTTATCCTGTCCAGGAACCCCAGGCCAAGGGACCCTCAGAGCCACCCTGGCTGGAGGTGACAATGGGGAGCAGACTCCAACCAGGGGTCATCGATCTCCCCATGGAGGGCATCCTGCTTCTCTGCTGGGGGTGAGCATCCTCTCCAGCCCCTCCCCCAATACACCAAGGGACCCTCAGAGTCACCCTGCTGGCGACAGTGGGGAGCAGACCCTCAACAAGGGGGCATGAACCTCCTCACAGAGGACATCTTGCTTCTCTGCTGGGGGTCAGCATCCTCCCCGGGGTACCCCCCCACCAGAGAACGATAGCTCAGGGTGAGGATGGAGTTCTGCAGCCTCTTGGTCCCTTAGCAAAGTCCTTTGGCCACCCACACCTCCCCCCCCGGCTCCTCCCCTCGGAGGGTGCTGAGCCCTGGCGGTACCCCTGGAAGCAGATCCCGGTGGGGGCGATGTCACCGTTCCACACGCGGCTGTTGTCGCACAACCGGGGGGCAGGGGGAGGTCCAGCACCGTCACCCCCAGCTCCTGCAGCGCGGGTGAGAGTCCCCCCACCCGTGCCCAAGGACCCCCCCCAGCCTGCCAGGCTGCACCTCGCCCCCTGCAGCCTGATGAGCTTCTGTGTCCTGCTCGGTGCCACCTTCCCCTCCAGCTGCAGGCAGGGGGTGAGGACAGCGTCAGACCCCCAGGGCATGGTGGTGGGGGGTCGGCAGGGAGCACCCCAGCGTGGTGGGTGGCTGAGGGGGGGGGGAGCACTGAGCACCCAGGGGAGCAGGGAGATGCTGGGAGGTGCGGAGAGGAAACAGCAGCCAGGATCTCATCCTGCACCAGGGAGGGCTGAGCCTCCCCAGCCCCGCCGGGCGCTCTCTCTGGCACTGCTGCCGGTCACAATCCTCCAGCCCCGCGGCAAACCCTCCCCCACAGCTGGCACAGAGCTCACCTCGGGCAGGAGGAGGTCGTAGCCGGGGTGGGGCCAGGCTGCTCGGGTGGGGAAGGTCTGGGAGGCAGCCCCAGGCTGCGCGGCCCCACGACCACCCTGCCAGCGACCTTCTTCATCCTGCCCCACAGCAGAAGGGGACATTGGGGAGGGTCTGGGGTGGGCCACAGCCACGTGGAGCCCCCACCCCACTTCCCGAAGGCCCTCCCCAACTCAACCTCGGGGCCGTGCTGGACTCACCAGGCGCTGTCAGCTCCCAGCGCCTGCTCAGCACCCCCACAGGCATGGAACCCTCCCCCCCAGGACTGGATGGACACCAGGTAAGGCCGGGAGTGGGGTGTGGCCTCATGGCTGGATCAATGATCAATGATCAATGCTGGCTGGAGCCAACCTTTCACTGCTGGGAAGAGAAGATTCTGTCCCCAGCCTGCTCCCCAGCCACGAGGAAAAGGCTTTGGGGGGGGAAGGGATCCCCACCCAGCAGCTCCATCCATGCCACCCACCCTGGGCAGTGAGCCCAGCAGGCACCCTCAAGCCACCCTCCCAGTGCTCAACCCACAGGGAGGGTCAGCAGCAGCCCCAGGCTGTCCCTCTCCCCCCCCTCTTGTCCCCCTGCAGCGATGCCCCTGGCGGGGGGACAGAGGAGATGTCACACCACAGGAGAGCAGTGCAGGGACACAGCCCCCTGCTAAGAGCCCCCAGCAGCGACCCCAGAATCCCCCAGGCTTTCATTTTGACTTCACCTCCTGCTTGCCCTCAGCACCACAGGGGTGCAGGGACAAAAAAAGTGCCCCCTGAGCTCTCCATGAAGGACTTTTAATGACCCCAGGGCTGGGGGGAACCTCTTGCCCCCACCTTTATTAGCAGTATGGTACAATTCTGGTCCTGCCACCCTGGCTGTGAGGACATCAGGCCCCAAAGAAGCTGAAAAAGTGTCCCTTGGCCACTGAAGAGGCAGCAAAAATCAGGCCCTGGTCCCCAAACTAGCTGGGAAAACAGCTCCAGCATCCCAAAGGGGCTGGAAAACCAGGAGGTGCAGCCTGAACAGGCTGCAGAACTGATCTCCAGCCCCCAGAACCAAAAGAGGCCTCAAAACCAGACCCTGGCTCCCAGAGGGGGCTGGAAAATCCTGCCCCTGGCTCCCAGAGGGGGCTGGAAACCCAGATCCTGGCTCCCAGAAGGGGCTGGAAAATCCTGCCCCTGGCTCCCAGAAGGGGCTGGAAAATCCTGCCCCTGGCTCCCAGAAGGGGCTGGAAAACCAGACCCTGGCTCCTAAAGGGGGCTGGAAAACCAGACCCTGGCTCCCAAAGGGAGCTGGAAAACCAGACCCTGGCTCCTAAAGGGGGCTGGAAAACCAGACCCTGGCTTCCTAAAGGGGCTCTGTCGAAGCAGCCCTGCTCCCTCAGCTCTTGGCTTTGGAGGCTGGGGCAGGTCTGGCTTTGCTGACAGCCAAGCAGGATCTTCTGAGGCTGGCCAGGAGCCTGTCAAAGAAGAACTCAGTCTGGTACTGCAGCTTGGTGAGGTGCTGGAGGAAGGGAGGCACCTCAGCCTCCCCCACCCCCACGCACACGGGGATCAGCTTGGTCCTGCCGTGCTGCACCACCTGGCAGAGGCTCCACTCGGACACGCGCTGGCACCAAGGGTCCCCCAGGGACTTGGCAGAGAAGAGGAAGATGGCCACCCTGCTGGCCTCCAGCGCCTGGTGGGTGCTGAGGATGACAGAGGTGCCAGCCACTTGGTCCTGGTGCTCTGCATAGCCCCGGAAGCCCTCCTGCTGCAGGCGCTGCGAGATGCGGGAGGCGACGGCGTCGTCCTCGGGGCAGTACCAGATGGAGAAGTCGTAGGTGAAGGGGCAGCGAGAGGGCACTGAGGACATGCCCCCTACCCAACCCTGGGCAGGAGGGGCAGTGGGCACCAAATGAGCTTTTTTTCAACCCACACCAGGACTTTACCACCGCGCCCCTCCCCGGCTGCCAGTGCTCCCTGGGGGGAAAGGTCGAGCGGCGGCGGCGCCGCCAGGCGGTGCCCTACGCCAAGGTTCTGCCAATGCTGGGTGCCCTGAGGCAGCCAGCCAGAGTCCAGGGTGCCCAGGGAGGTGTGCCAAGGGCTGAGTGGGGGGAGGCGGAGTGGGCAGAGCTCAGCAGGCTTTCTGCCTCATGTGGGCGATGTCGTGTTCCAGCGCCGCCCGTGCCCGCAGCAGCTCCTCCCGCTGCTCCCGCAGCCGCTCCCGGGCCTCCTGCAGCTGCTGATTCATCCCCACGTAGGAACGGCTCAGCTGGTACAGCCTCTCCCTCTCCTCCTCAGCAGGGCTGGAGGGGGAGCCTGGATAGGGAGGCAGAGCAAGAAGAAGCTCCCTCAGAGGAGGGAACTGGGACTTGGGAGTACCGAGCGGAGGTTTGGGCACCGCAGGCCGAGAAGGGACAGTGAGGGGGGTGGGGTGGGTGCAGAGAAGGGGAATGAAAGTGGGGAAGGGTCTGGAGAGGAGCAGCTGAGGGAGCTTGGGGTGTTTAGTGTGGAGAGGAGGAGGCTGAGGGGAGAGCTCACTGCTCTCTACAGCTCCCTGAGGCTGCAGTGAGGCAGGGGTTGGGCTCTGCTCCCTAGGATCAGGTGATAGGAGGAGAGGAAATCACTCTGGCTGGGGAAGGCTCTGGAGAGCAGAGCTGGTGAGGAGCAGCTGAGGGAACTGGGGGTGTTCAGCCTGGAGAAGAGGAGGCTGAGAGGAGACCTTCTGGCACCTTACAGCTCCCTGAAAGCAGGTTGCAGGGAGGTGGGGGGTTGGGCTCTGCTCCCAAGGAACAAGAGATAGGACAAGAGGAAATATTGCACCAGGGGAGGGGAAGGTTGGAGATGAGGAACAATTTCTTTGCTGCCAGAGTGGTCAGGGATTGGCACAGGCTGCCCAGGGAGGTGGTGGAGTGCCCATGCCTGGAGCTGGTCAAGAAATGTGTGGCCATGGCACCTGGGGCCAAGGTTTGGTGGCCATGGTGGTGTTGGGTTGCTGCTTGGATTGGATGATCTCAGAGAGCTTTCCCAACCCAAATACTTCAACCAGTCTATCCCCCCCCCCACCCCTGCTGCTCCCCACAAACCCCAGGGGCTCACCTGAGGAGGGGCCGTGGTCTTGACTGGGCTCAGTGGGGAGGATGAAGATGGGGTCCCCGGGGTGGGTGCTCTGCACATCAGCCAGGATCTGCTCCACGCTGGGGGGCTCAGGGCGGGTGGGCAGCACCCGCTTGACCTTGGAGCTCATCACGGGGTGGCCTCATAGGCAGGGGCTGAGGGGGGGGGAGTGTGGGATGAGTAGGCTGTGCTGCCCCCAGCCCAGCTGGCAGACTGACCCCCACTGTGCCGCCCTTCAGACAGGCACACAGATCTTCCCTCTTGCTGTCCCCCTCCCAGACAGGCAGAATCCACTCACTGCCCCCCACCAGACAGACTTCCTCCCCGCCCAGAACAGCCAGCAGCTCTCTCTTTGCCCGTCGAGACAGACAGACCTCCCACTTCCCTGCCCTACGATGGACAGACCCCCTCATGCCCCTCCTAGACAGACAAACCAACCCAACCCTGCTTCTGGGACAGACAAACAGGCACGATCCCCCACTCCCTTGCCCACTCCAAGACAGACAGACAGACAGACCCTTTCACTGCCTCTCCGGACGGACCTACTTCCTCTCCTCGCTCTAGACAGACAGACATCCCCTCTCCCAACCCCAGGACAGGTCGACGCCCTTCCTATTCCCCTCCCAAACAGGCAAAACAGATACCCCAATCGCCACCTCGCTCCTGGGACGGACAGACAGAGCCCCTTCCACCTTGTCCACCTCAGGACAGACAGACACAGCGCTGCCCCGTCGCTCAGGACGGACAAGCACCCATTCACCCCACTCCTCCCAGCCTCTCCTCGGGACGGACAGACAGACACACTCCCCCGGGACACACACACACAGACAAACAAACCCCTTCAACCCCCCGCCCCACTCCAGGAAAGACAAACCGGCAAGCAAAGGCTCTACCCTGCCCCGCTCCTCATCCTCCGCGCTCCTGCCGGCCACTGCCGCGACACTGCCACCTCCCCGTGACGTCACTTCCGGCGCGTTCCGGATCACGTCATCCAGCCGCGCCCCCCCTCCCCTCCGCCGCCGCTTCCCCCAGAGCCCTGCCCAGCCCCTCCCCTTCTTAAAGGAGCCGCTCGGTAGCACCAGGAGAGTTACGGGAGTTTATTGGGGGGATAGCAGCGGTGCGGCCCCGGCCCAAATCCAAGTCCAGAGGGATACAAGCCCCAGGCTCGGGGTCACAGTGCCGGTACCGAGGCCACCGGAGGCTTCTTTCAGTCGTGCTTCGTTCCATGTGAGATGTTCAGGGCTGCTCTGGAGGCTGCGGGGAAACAAGGGAAAGGAGTTAGGGCTTGTCCCTGGAGCAGCGGCCACCGGGATGGGGGCATGGGGTCGGGATAGGGCTGTGGAAACGGAGGATATGGAGCTTGGGATCAGGATAGGGAGGAGGACACACGGCTTAGAGGGCTGCCTACGGAGAAGGAGGAGGAGGAGGACACACGGCTTGGGGCTGCCTACAGAGAAGGAGGAGGACACACGGCTTGGGGCTGCCTACGGAGAAGGAGGAGGAGGAGGACACACGGCTTGGGGCTGCCTACGGAGAAGGAGGAGGAGGAGGACACACGGCTTGGGGCTGCCTACGGAGAAGGAGGAGGAGGAGGACACACGGCTTGGGGCTGCCTACGGAGAAGGAGGAGGAGGAGGACACACGGCTTGGGTCTGCCTACGGAGAAGGAGGAGGAGGAGGACACACGGCTTGGGTCTGCCTACGGAGAAGGAGGAGGAGGAGGACACACGGCTTGGGTCTGCCTACGGAGAAGGAGGAGGAGGAGGACACACGGCTTGGGTCTGCCTACGGAGAAGGAGGAGGAGGAGGACACACGGCTTGGGTCTGCCTACGGAGAAGGAGGAGGAGGACACACGGCTTGGGTCTGCCTACGAGAGGAGGAGGAGGACACACGGCTTGGGTCTGCCTACGGAGAGGAGGAGGAGGAGGACACACGGCTTGGGTCTGCCTACGGAGAGGAGAGGAGGAGGACACACGGCTTGGGTCTGCCTACGGAGAAGGAGGAGGAGGAGGACACACGGCTTGGGTCTGCCTACGGAGAAGGAGGAGGAGGAGGACACACGGCTTGGGTCTGCCTACGGAGAAGGAGGAGGAGGAGGACACACGGCTTGGGTCTGCCTACGGAGAAGGAGGAGGAGGAGGACACACGGCTTGGGTCTGCCTACGGAGAAGGAGGAGGAGGAGGACACACGGCTTGGGTCTGCCTACGGAGAAGGAGGAGGAGGAGGACACACGGCTTGGGTCTGCCTACGGAGAAGGAGGAGGAGGAGGACACACGGCTTGGGTCTGCCTACGGAGAAGGAGGAGGAGGAGGACACACGGCTTGGGTCTGCCTACGGAGAAGGAGGAGGAGGAGGACACACGGCTTGGGTCTGCCTACGGAGAGGAGGAGGAGGACACACGGCTTGGGTCTGCCTACGGAGAGGAGGAGGAGGACACACGGCTTGGGTCTGCCTACGGAGAAGGAGGAGGAGGAGGACACACGGCTTGGGTCTGCCTACGGAGGAGGAGGAGGACACACGGCTTGGGTCTGCCTACGGAGGAGGAGGAGGACACACGGCTTGGGTCTGCCTACGGAGGAGGAGGAGGACACACGGCTTGGGTCTGCCTACGGAGGAGGAGGAGGACACACGGCTTGGGTCTGCCTACGGAGGAGGAGGAGGACACACGGCTTGGGTCTGCCTACGGAGGAGGAGGAGGACACACGGCTTGGGTCTGCCTACGGAGGAGGAGGAGGACACACGGCTTGGGTCTGCCTACGGAGGAGGAGGAGGACACACGGCTTGGGTCTGCCTACGGAGGAGGAGGAGGACACACGGCTTGGGTCTGCCTACGGAGGAGGAGGAGGACACACGGCTTGGGTCTGCCTACGGAGGAGGAGGAGGACACACGGCTTGGGTCTGCCTACGGAGGAGGAGGAGGACACACGGCTTGGGTCTGCCTACGGAGGAGGAGGAGGACACACGGCTTGGGTCTGCCTACGGAGGAGGAGGAGGACACACGGCTTGGGTCTGCCTACGGAGGAGGAGGAGGACACACGGCTTGGGTCTGCCTACGGAGGAGGAGGAGGACACACGGCTTGGGTCTGCCTACGGAGGAGGAGGAGGACACACGGCTTGGGTCTGCCTACGGAGGAGGAGGAGGACACACGGCTTGGGTCTGCCTACGGAGGAGGAGGGGGACACACGGCTTGGGTCTGCCTGCGGAGGAGGAGGGGGACACAGCTTGGGTCTGCCTGCGGAGGAGGAGGGGGACACAGCTTGGGTCTGCCTGCGGAGGAGGAGGAGGACACACGGCTTGGGTCTGCCTACGGAGGAGGAGGAGGACACACGGCTTGGGTCTGCCTACGGAGGAGGAGGAGGACACACGGCTTGGGTCTGCCTACGGAGGAGGAGGAGGACACACGGCTTGGGTCTGCCTGCGGAGGAGGAGGAGGACACACGGCTTGGGTCTGGCCACGGAGGAGGAGGAGGACACACGGCTTGGGTCTGGCCACGGAGGAGGAGGAGGACACACGGCTTGGGTCTGGCTACAGAGGAGGAGGAGGACACACGGCTTGGGTCTGGCCACAGAGGAGGAGGAGGACACACGGCTTGGGTCTGGCCACAGAGGAGGAGGAGGACACACAGCTTGGGTCTGGCTAAAGAAGAGGAGAAAGCATGGCTTGGTCTGGCTGCAGAAAAGGAGGACACACAGCTGGGGTCTGGCTACAGAGGCAAAGCCCCTGCTCTACCCATGCCACGGGAGAAGAGGATGGTTGTGTGTGAGCCACACCAGCACCTGCAAGAGCAGGAGCTTGCTTTGGCTGGTGCCAAGGTGGCCCCAGCTGGCTGCAGGACCTGGCCAAGCAGCTGGTGGCAGCAGCATGAGGGTGGCTCAGGCAGAAGCATCCTTCCTCCCTGCAGCTGAGCTGCTGCTCTGTACATACAGACAGGGTGAGCTGCGGTGCCATCTCGGCTGCCAGCCTGGCTCTGCTGCTGGCCAGAGTCTGCAGGACTGCACCACGAGGTGCCAGGAGGAGAAAGAGAAGGAGAGAGAGGAGCATGAACTCCCTGTGTGCCAGGGGCAGTGCCAGGGGGATGGCTGCTGGTCATGAAAACCAGAGCCCACCGGCATCCCAGATCCATGCTCCATGGAAACCACCTGCCCTGGGCATGGAGCAAGGCTTGAGGGACCTGTGCTACCTTCTTTGGTGACAGTAGAAGCTGCATCCAGGGCTTTGGTGCCCAGGTCACCCAAGACATTGTCCACAGCCTGGTGGTGCTTGAGGAAGTAGGGCCGGACGAAGTTCTGGTAGAGCACCTGGGATCCATTCCATGTCACAGGGGCCATGCACCACACCAGGAACAGGCACTGTGGGGAGGAGGAGATGCTCCAGAGCTAGAATTTGGCAGGGTAGGAGCCAAGCCAGAGACCCCCCAGGATGGGGAGAGTGATGGAACAGCAGCTGAGCTGCTGCAGTGCCTCCCCCTCCTCCCAGCCTGGCCCAAAGGTTGGAGCTCACTGGAGGGGTCCCAGGAGCTGAGGTGCCTGCAGGGAGCTCCATGCTGGACTGTGGACCTCCCACAGTCTCATCATTGCCTCCACCACCACCCTGATCATGGGGCAGAGCCCACCACAGTTGGTTCCTCCAAGCTCAGCCCTGGGGTGGGAGGACAAAGCTGTTACCTTCCCAGCATAGTAGAAGGGGAACCAGTAGAGGAAGAGGTCAGAGAAGGCTTCTGCTATGCTGAAGACACCATAGACCACCCAGTAGGTGAGCCAGGTGGTGTCATCTTCCTTGCTGGAGCTCTCAATGGCTTTGATGCTGTGGAAGGAGAAGGGAAGGGCACTGCAGCTGCAAGTCCTGCTGCCAGAGTCAGCTCCTCCAAACCCTGAAGCAAAGCTGCCCACCAGGTGCTGCCATCCCACAAGGGGACTGTGCCAGGTCCCAGTGCTTGCAGGAAGGTCTCAAGAGCTTCCCAAGCATAACTAATTGGCCATGGGTTGGGTTGGAAGGGACCTGAAAGGTCATCCAGTTCTAACCCTCCTGCCATGGGCAGGGACACCTCCCACCAGCCCAGGGCCTCATCCAGCCTGGCCTTGAGCACCTCCAAGTAGGAGACAGCCACAACCTCCCTGGGCAACCTGTGCCAGTCTCTCCCCACCCTCACTCTCAACAATTTCTTCTTCATCTCCAGTCTCAATCTCCCCTCTCCCAGCTCCAAGCCATTCTCCCTCATCCTGGCACTCCCAGCCCTTATCCACAGTCCCTCCCCAGCTCTCCTGAAGCCTCCTTCAGGTCCTGGAAAGCTGCTCTGAGGTCTCCCTGGAGCCTTCCCTTCTCCAGGCTGAACAGCTCCAACTCTCCCAGCCTGCTCCATAGGGGAGCTTCTCCAGCCCTCTGATCATCTTGGTGGCTTCCTCTGGAGCCACTGCAGCTCCACTGATCAGGAGAGCCTCAGGTGCCCAGAGGCTGCCCAGAGGCTGCCCAGAGGCTGGGTGGTACTCACGAGGCATAGGCAGGGTAGGTGAAGCCGATGAGGTTGCAGAGCAGGGAGGCACCGTAGCCAAACATGAGGTACAGCCCCAGGAACACCACAGAACCTGCCAGGGGAGGGGGACAGAAGGCACAGTCACCCCCTCTGCCCACCCCAGAATGGACAGGAGAGACCCCAGCTCAGCCCAAGAGGGAGGAGAGCTGTGGCAGACCCTCCAGCTGGGGATAACCCACCACCCCCTGCCCATTTTGAACTGGCTTTGCTCAGCCTTGAGAAGGTTTAGGGGAGACCTTATCCACCAAGACATAAAGGGTGGCCCCCAAGAAGCTGGAGACTCCCTTTTCCCAAGGGGCAAGGGGGACAGGGTCCTGCTGGGGAGTTTCCAGTTGGACCCCAGAAGAAAATTGGTCACCATGGGAACAGTCAGAGGCTGGAATCATCTCCCAGGGGAAGTGGTGGAGTCCCCTACGTGGGACAGATCAAAGACTCAGCTTGACAGGGTGCTGGGCCAGCTCATTTCAACCAGACTGGGGCCTGGATAGAAAGGTTGGACCAGGGGAACCTTCAGGTCACAGCGTCACAGAGTGGGAAAGGTTGGAAGGGAGCTCTGGAGAGCATCCAGCCCAACCCTCCTGCCAGGGCAGGGGCACCTAGAGAAGGTCACACAGGAACATATCCAAGCAGGGTTTGGATGTCTCCAGAGATGGAGACTCCACCACCTGCTCCAGGGCTCCACCACCCTTCAGTGCCAGAAGTTCCTCCTCATGTTCAGATGCAACTTCTGCTGGGCAGGTTTGTGCCCACTGCCCCCTTGCCCTGGCACTGGGCACCACTGAACACAGCCTGGTGCCACCCTCCTGATGCCCACCCCTGAAATGTTGCTCAGCACTGATCAGATCCCCCTCAGGCTGCTCTTCTCCAGCCTGGAAGGTCCCTTCCAACCTGGCATTCCATGATTCCAGTAGGACCTTCCCCACACACCAGGCTATGGAGGTGCTCAGCCATGGTGCTCATGGAGCTGCACTGAGCCACAGCACCCAGCAGAGGCTCTTGTGGAGCTCAGCCACTCACTCATCCCTGGTCCTGTCACTCTGTGTCCCCTCCCTGGCTCAGAAGGGACTTTACCACCACCTCCTCCTCCTCCTCCACACTTGCAACCTGCTGCAGGTCTGGACCTGGGCCAAGGCTGCAGGCACATTGCAAGCAGAGACTTTAGCACACACCTGTGGTCCAAAGTCAAGGCCCTGAGCTTCTCCTCCAGTTGGAAAAGCCTTCTGAGATCATTGAGTCCAACCTTCAACCCAACACCACCGTGGCCACAGGGCTCTGGAACACCTCCAGGGATGGGGACTCCAGCACCTCCCTGGGCAGCCTGTGCCAGTCCCTGACCACTCTGGCAGCAAAGAAATTGTTCCTCATCTCCAACCTAACCCTCCCCTGGCACAAGTTCAGGCTATTTCCTCTCTGATTCTAAGGAGCAGAGCCCAACCCCCACCTCACTGCAACCTCAGGGAGCTGTAGAGAGCAATGAAGTCTCCCCTCAGCCTCCTCCTCTCAACACTAAACACCCCCAGTCCCCTCAGCTGCTCCTCCCCAGCCCTGTTCTCCAGACCCTTCACTTAGCATTTAGCTAACAGCTGCTCCAGGACAAGCCCTGCACAGGAGCCAAGTGCCCAGGAGCAGCTTTCACCTCTCCCTTCTGCTCCCAGCACAGGTCTCCTGCATGTGCTTGTGCCAAGCAGCCACCACTGGGTAAGGCTTCAGCTCCCCCCATCCCCCTCCCCCACACCCTGAGGCCCAGCAATCCAATCCTGCCTCCCTCTTATTCAATTAAATCCTTACAAAAGAAAAAAAAAAAAAAAGGCAAAAAAAAAAAAGCTTTGGTCCTCCAAAGCCTTCCCAACCCTCAGACACTTCCAGGAGGCAGGACCAGTGGAGCTGGCAGATGTGGTAAGGAGCCCTCAGTGCCCAAACCATAGCTCCTGGGTGGGCTCAGAGGTGCCAGCAGCTCCCTCCCAACCTGCCTGGGGCAGCCAGCACGCAGCCCTCCAAGGGGCAGAGGGCAGGACAGCAGACTGGGGACGTTTCCTGCCACAGCCCCAACTCCTCCATCACCATAAGCACCTTGGCCTGCAGGAGAGGCAGGAATTAACCCAGAGGCTCAGAGGAAAGCCCTGGCTGGGGCTGGGAGCCTGGATTATCCCCACTCTGCTGACTGCAGCAGTTCTGTGCCCTGCTCTTGCCCCCCCGTGGCATGTGGCAGGCACGACCCTGGTGACAAAAACAGAAAAGCTTTGCTGGGAGGAGAGAAGGAGCAAAGGTAGCTTTGGAGCAGTCACAAGAGCTCCCAGTGAGGAAAATGCAGGAGTGGGGGTGAGGCAGAGCTGGGTTTCCTTAACCCCAGGAGCCTTAGGAAGGATTTCAGAGGCTAAGTTTAGCCCCCAGAGAAATTTATGTAACAGCAAAAAAAAAAAAAAACAAAACCAAAACCCCAAACCAAACCAAGGGAAAAGCTTCACCCAGAGAGGCTGAGGCCATCCTGTGCTGCCTGTCCCTGCACAGAGGGCAAGCAGCTGGGGGGACAGTCACCCCCTGCCTGAGGAAGGGGCCAGAAGCCCCCCTCCAGGATGGGTTTGACCCAGCTGAAGCCACCACGTGGCTGACCTGGCTGTGCCACCCAGAGGGGGCAGGCAGGGTGGGCTTCAAACTACAGCCCTGGGGTGCAGAACCAACCCTGGCCAGGCTGTGCCAGAAATTGGGAATCACTCCAGAGCTGGGGAGAAGGAGAAATGGGGGTGAGGTTGGTTTAGGGTTTAGCACAGGGCACAGCAGCTTAGGACTGTCCTTCCTTGGTGCTTCCCCTCTGCCCCCAAAAGTCCCTCAGGCTTGAGCATGCCCAGGATCATTTTCCCTTGGCAGATGCTCAAGCACCACATGCCACATCCAAACACACAACCTGCCCCTTCGTGGAGCCCTTCCCATGGCCCTGGGAGGCAAAAGGCAGGGAAAGTGCCCAGTGAGATGGGGGCAACCCTGAGCCATAACAACTGCACCTTTTTAGGTAAAAGGCCAAATCTAGACTGGCACAGAGTGGCACGGGGCCAAGGACAGAGGTGAGGGGCCGTGGTGTGCCAGGAGAACGCTCCCCAGGGAGGTGCCAGCTGGTTTCTTATTAATGAACAAACAGGATCTCATTACCTGCCAGACCTTTCCCCCCACACCTGATGACTGGGACACGAGGGACAGGCAGGACACAGGGACAGGCACTCCCATTTCTGACCCGGCACGATCTGGGGGCTCTGCCCTCAGGGAAGTCCCTGCTCCCCCCTACCCTTCTCCACCTCAGGACCAGGCTTCTTGGGGTGGGGGGAGGAAGGGGGTTTTGCTGACACCTCCATCTCAGACCCTGCCTGTTTTGGAGTCTACCTCCTTTCAGGCTAGGGGGAGTGGGATGTCACACCTGCCAAGGCAGCCACCCCCTTGCCCCCCTACCCAACGTGACCCCAGGCAAGGAGGGCACACAGCAGCCCCCAAACGGAGGGTCCTGCCTGCCCTGCCTATTACCTGCCTGTGCCCTACCTACCCTGCTTATTAGCCAGCCCATGCCCAGCCTGCCCTGCCCACTCCCCTACCCGTTCCCCCCGTTCACAACCCAAAGGCAGGGCGAGGGTCTTCCAGGACACCCCAGGAAAGAGACCCTCAAGTCTCACCGGAATAAGAAAGGGGGCAGGGAAGGAGCAGGCAACACAGCCCACCGGGAGGTAGGGGGAGCGGGGAGGGAAGGGTACGCCGGTCGCACCTGAGGCCAGGTAGAGCCGTTGGACACCGGTGCGGGCTTCCAACCGCCCCAGCAGGTCACCGAGCGGCCCGGGGCGCTCAAGGAAGCGCTGCAGGCGCTGCGGAATCGTGCCCATGGTGACAGTGGCGGCAGCAGCAACGGCAGCGCTAACGGCAGACCCAGACCGAACAGCCCCCTCCCCTCCCGGGTCCGGTCTTCAACCGCCTCCAACCGCCCCCCCGCCGCGGCGGGACCAATGGGGCGACGGGGCGGGGCCGCGAGGGGCGGGGCGAGGCGGCGAGGAGCGGGGCCACACCGCAAAGAGCACCGCCTATGGGTGGAACTAGGAGGGAAGAGGCGGGGCTCGGTCTGAGGGGGCGTGGCCAAGTGCACGGGACGAAGCAACGTCCAGGGGGGCGGGGCTAACCGAAACGACCGCCGCCCATAGGTAGAGTCCCGCCGGAAGGGGCGGGGCTAAACCAAGACGAGCGGGGAGCTGCTGTCGCCATGGCAACGGCTGCTCAACCGCTGCGGCCCCAATGGCGGTGAGGCCGAGGCTGGCGCAGGGGTTGGGGTTGCTCCCGGGGCTGCTGGTGGTCATCGTCGCCTCTGCTGCCCCACCGGACCCAGCTGAGCCCCATGTCTACCTGAGCAGCTGGGCTGTGAGGGTGGCAGTGGGGCTGCGGGAGGCTGAGAGCCTGGCCCGGCGGCACGGCCTGCTCTGCCTGGGGCAGGTGCGGCCTGGTCTGGAGTGTGGGGGGCCTGGCGGGGGGCTGGGGGAGCCTGGCGGGGGGCTGGGGGAGCCTGGCGGCTTCTGTCCATGCCAGGATGATGTGGGCAGCCTGATCTAGTTGGAGGTGTCCCTGCTGACTGCAGGGGGGTTGGACAAGATGACTTTTTGAGGGTCCTTTCCAACCCAATGCAATCTGTGAATCTGTTTTTAAACCCTCATTCCACCTGGTAACCACCTTCCATCATCCTTCTCTTCTTGTCCCCACCACACATCCCCTCCGCTCCTCGCCACTGTGCATCCCACAGCAGGACTCTGGTTTAAAGTTTAAATTACAGGCTTTAAATGACTCCCTCTGGTGGTTTTAAACCATTGGACATGGATGAAAGCATGAATATGGTAAGCAGGTTGCTAATGGCCTCTGAGTGTGCCCAGGTGAGTGAGGGAACCCGAAGGGCAGATCCAAACCTTCCCTAGTAACCCAAAGGGCACATCCAAACCTTCCCTAGGAACCCAAAGGGCACATCCAAACCATCCCTAGGAACCCAAAGGGCAGATCCAAACCTTCCCTACCAACCCAAAGGGCACATCCAAACCATCCCTAGGAACCCAAAGGGCAAATCCAAACCTTCCCTAGGAACCCAAAGGGCACATCCAAACCTTCCCTAGGAACCCAAGGGCAGATCCAACCCTTCCTTAGGAACCTGAAGTGCAGATCAAAACATTCCTTAAGAACCCAAAGGGCAAATCCAAACCATCCCTAGGAACCCAAGGGCAGATCCAAACCTTCCTTAGGAACCTGAAGGGCAGATCCAAACATTCCTTAAGAACCCAAAGGGCACATCCAAACCTTCCTTAGGAACCCGAAGGGGACATCCAAACTATCCCTAGGAACCCAAAGGGCACATCCAAACTCTCCCTAGGAACTCAAAGGGTACATCCAAACCATCCCTAGGAACTCAAAGGGCAGATCCAAATCTTCCTTAGGAATCTGAAGGGCAGATCCAAACATTCCTTAAAAACCCAAAGGGCACATCCAAACCTTCCCTGGGAACCCAAAGGGCAGATCCAAACCTTCTTTAAGAACCCAAAGGGCACATCCAAACCTTCCCTAGGAACCCAAAGGGCAGATCCAAATCTTCCTTAGGAACCTGAAGGGCAGATCCAAACATTCCTTAAGAACCCAAAGGGCACATCCAAACCATCCCTAGGAACCCAAGGGCAGATCCAAACCTTCCTTAGGAACCTGAAGGGCAGATCCAAACCTTCTTTAAGAACCCAAAGGGCACATCCGAACTCTCCCCAGGAACCCAAAGGGCAGATCCAAACCATCCCTAGGAACTCAAAGGGCAGATCCAAATCTTCCTTAGGAACCTGAAGGGCAGATCCAAACATTCCTTAAGAACCTAAAGGGCACATCCAAACCTTCTTTAAGAATCCAAAGGGCACATCCAAACTATCCTTAGGAACCCAAAGGGCACATCCAAACTATCCCTAGGAACCCAAAGGCGAGATCCAAATCTTCCTTAGGAACCCAAAGGGGACATCCAAACTATCCTTAGGAACCCAAAGGGGACATCCAAACTATCCCTAGGAACCCAAAGGCGAGATCCAAATCTTCCTTAGGAACCCAAAGGGGACATCCAAACTATCCCTAGGAACCCAAAGGGCACATCCAAACTATCCCTAGGAACCCAAAGGGCACATCCAAATTATCCCTAGGAACCTGAAGGGCGCATCCAAACCATCCCTAGGAACCCAAAAGGCAGATCCAAACCTTCCCTAGGAACTCGAAGGGCAGATCCAAACCATCTCAAGGAACCCAGAAGGCAGATCCAAACCTTCCTTAGGAACCCAAGGGGCACATCCAACGCTTCCTTAGGAACCCAAAGGGCACATCCAAACCTTCCTTAAGAACCTGAATGGCATGTCCAAACCTTCCTTAAGAACCCAAAGGGCACATCCAAACTATCCCTAGGAACCCAAAGGGCACATCCAAACTATCCCTAGGAACTCAAAGGGCAGATCCAAACATTCCTTAGGAACCTGAAGGGCAGATCCAAACATTCCTTAGGAATCTGAAGGGCAGATCCAAACCTTCCTCAGGAGCCCAGCCAGGATCCCAGTGTCCCTCTCTGCTTGTCCTGCCACACACAGCTCACATGGAATGGATCTTCCGCATGTTTACAGCCCATGGGGAGCTGCCACGTGTCCTTAGCCTGCCTGCTGCTGTAGAAAGGCTGATTTACAACAGCTTGTATCTTACAACAGCTTGTGACTTACAACAGCTTGTGTCTTACAACAGCTAGTGACTTACTTACAAACAGCTTGTGTCTTACAACAGCTTGTGTCTTACAACAGCTTGTGACTTACAACAGCTTGTGTCTTACAACAGCTAGTGACTTACTTACAAACAGCTTGTGTCTTACAACAGCTTGTGACTTACAAACAGCTTGTGTCTTACAACAGCTTGTGACTTACAACAGCTTGTGTCTTACAACAGCTTGTGACTTACAACAGCTTGTGACTTACTTACAAACAGCTTGTGTCTTACAACAGCTTGTGACTTACAACAGCTTGTGTCTTACAAACAGCTTGTGACTTACAACAGCTTGTGTCTTACAAACAGCTTGTGTCTTACAA
Source organism: Indicator indicator (assembly GCF_027791375.1). Taxonomy (NCBI): domain Eukaryota; kingdom Metazoa; phylum Chordata; class Aves; order Piciformes; family Indicatoridae; genus Indicator; species Indicator indicator. The sequence goes on from NW_026539201.1 coordinate 132,404, forward strand.
CAGCTTGTGACTTACAACAGCTTGTGTCTTACAAACAGCTTGTGACTTACAACAGCTTGTGACTTACAACAGCTTGTGACTTACTTACAAACAGCTTGTGTCTTACAACAGCTTGTGTCTTACAAACAGCTTGTGTCTTACAACAGCTTGTGACTTACAACAGCTTGTGTCTTACAAACAGCTTGTGACTTACAAACAGCTTGTGACTTACAACAGCTTGTGACTTACAACAGCTTGTGACTTACTTACAAACAGCTTGTGTCTTACAACAGCTTGTGACTTACAACAGCTTGTGTCTTACAAACAGCTTGTGACTTACAACAGCTTGTGACTTACAACCAGCTTCTGACTTACAACAGCTTGTGTCTTACAAACAGCTTGTCACTTACAACAGCTTGTGACTTACAACAGCTTGTGACTTACTTACAAACAGCTTGTGTCTTACAACAGCTTGTGTCTTACAACAGCTTGTGACTTACAACAGCTTGTGACTTACTTACAAACAGCTTGTGACTTACTTACAAACAGCTTGTGTCTTACAACAGCTTGTGACTTACAAACAGCTTGTGTCTTACAAATAGCTTGTGACTTACAACAGTTTGTGTCTTACAAATAGCTTGTGACTTACAACAGTTTGTGTCTTACAACAGCTTGTGACTTACTTAGAAACAGCTTGTATCTTACAACAGCTTGTGACTTACAACAGTTTGTGTCTTACAAACAGCTTGTGACTTACAACAGTTTGTGTCTTACAACAGCTTGTGACTTACAAACAGCTTGTGTCTTACAAACAGCTTGTGACTTACAAACAGCTTGTGTCTTACAACAGCTTGTGACTTACAAACAGCTTGTGACTTACAAACAGCTTGTGTCTTACAACAGCTTGTGACTTACAACAGCTTGTATCTTACAACAGCTTGTGACTTACAACAGCTTGTGTCTTACAAACAGCTTGTGACTTACAACAGCTTGTGTCTTACAACAGCTTGTGACTTACAAACAGCTTGTGACTTACAACCAGCTTGTGACTTACAACCAGCTTGTATCTTACAAACAGCTTCTGACTTACAACAGCTTGTGACTTACAACCAGCTTGTATCTTACAAACAGCTTCTGACTTACAAACAGCTTGTGACTTACAAACAGCTTGTGACTTACAACAGCTTGTGACTTACAACAGCTTGTGACTTACAAACAGCTTGTGTCTTACACACAGCTTCTGACTTACAACAGCTTGTGACTTACAAACAGCTTGTGTCTTACAACAGCTTGTGACTTACAAACAGCTTGTAACTTACACCATCTCCCTGCAGGTGATGGAAGGAGAACCTTACTATCACTTCAAGCACCGAGGCACCAGGCAGGAAGCCCTGAGCAGGCACTGGGGCTGGCACATGCGCCTGGCAAAAGAGCCAAAGGTAGGGAGGAGGTGGCTGCAGGGCTGGAGGCTGCCATGTGCCAAGCTGGGCAGGCTCTGCCTGGCACCCAGCACCGTGTTTGCCCCCCACCTAGATCCTCTGGTTTGAGCAGCAAACCCTCAAGAGGAGAACGAAGAGAAGCATCAGCGTGGTGCCAACAGATCCCTGGTTCCCTAGGCAGTGGTACATGGTGAGGCTGTGCCCTTCTCTCCCTCCCTCCCTCCCTCTCTCTAATCCTGGAGCAAATCACCTCCCTGCCACGCAAACAGGACTAAAGCTGGCAGTGATGAGGCAGCAGAAGAGTCCTCCAAGGTCACCTGGCAGCCTGCTGCCGCCCAGGGACCGATCCAATTTAATCTGTCTTGCAGAACAACGACATCAATCCTGACCTCAACGTCCTCGCTGCTTGGAGCAAAGGCTACACAGGGCTGGGGGTCGTGCTGACCATCCTGGATGATGGGATTGAGAAGGACCACCCAGACCTGTCTGCCAACTATGTAACCCTTGAGTGAAGGGAGGGAGGGGAGGAGGGAGGAGGGAGGGGGAGGTGAAGCTCCAGGGGAGGGTGGGAGTTGATGCCTTCATCCTTGCCCGTGGGATTTTGCAGCCTTTCTGTGGCTCCTTCAAAAAAAAAACAAACAAAAAAACCCAACCCAAACAAACAAAAAACCCCAAACCAACCCAACAAAAAAACCCAAATCAACCAAACAAAAAAACCCAACCCAACCAAACAAAAAAACCCAACCCAACCAAACAAAAAACCCAAATCAACCAAACAAAAAAACCCAACCCAACCAAACAAAAAACCCAAATCAACCAAACAAAAAACCCAACCAACCAACAAAAAACCCAAACCAACCAACAAAAACCCAATCAACCAACAAAAAACCCAACCCAACCAAACAAAAAACCCAAATCAACCAAACAAAAAAACCCAACCCAACCAAACAAAAAAACCCAAATCAACCAAACAAAAAAACCCAACCCAACCAAACAAAAAAACCCAAATCAACCAAACAAAAAAACCCAACCCAACCAAACAAAAAAACCCAAACCAACCAAACAAAAAACCCAAATCAACCAAACAAAAAAACCCAAATCAACCAAACAAAAAAACCCAACCCAACCAAACAAAAAAACCCAAATCAACCAAACAAAAAAACCCAACCCAACCAAACAAAAAAACCCAAACCAAACAAACAAAAAAACCCAACCCAACCAAACAAAAAAACCCAAATCAACCAAACAAAAAAACCCAAACCAACCAAACAAAAAAAACCCAACCCAACCAAACAAAAAAACCCAAATCAACCAAACAAAAAAACCCAAACCAACCAAAAGAAAAAAACCCAAACCAACCAAACAAAAAAACCCAACCCAACCAAACAAAAAAACCCAAATCAACCAAACAAAAAAACCCAAACCAACCAAAAGAAAAAAACCCAAACCAACCCAACAAAAAAACCCAACCCAACCAAACAAAAAAACCCAACCCAACCAAACAAAAAAACCCAAATCAACCAAACAAAAAAACCCAAACCAACCAAACAAAAAACCCAAATCAACCAAACAAAAAAACCCAACCCAACCAAACAAACAAAAAAACCCAACCCAACCAACCAAAAAAACCCAAATCAACCAAACAAAAAAACCCAACCCAACCAAACCAAAAAACCCAAATCAACCAAACAAAAAAACCCAACCCAACCAAACAAAAAAACCCAAACCAAACAAACAAAAAAACCCAACCCAACCAAACAAACAAACCCAACCCAACCAAACAAAAAAACCCAAACCAAACAAACAAAAAAACCCAACCCAACCAAACCAAACAAAAAAACCCAAACCAACCAAACAAAAAAACCCAAACCAAGCAAACAAAAAAACCCAAACCAAACAAAAACCCCAAACCAACCAAACAAAAAAACCCAAACCAACCAAACAAAAAAACCCAAACCAAACCAACAAAAAAACCCAACCCAAGCAAACAAAAAAAAACAAACCAACCAAACAAAAAAACCCAAACCAACCCAACAAAAAACCCCAAACCAACCAAACAAAAAACCCAAACCAACCAAACAAAAAACCCAAACCAAACAAAAAAACCCAAATCAACCAAACAAAAAAACCCAACCCAAACCAAACAAAAAAACCCAAACCAAACAAAAAAACCCAAATCAAACCAAACAAAAAACCCAAACCAACCAAACAAAAAACCCCAAACCAACCAAACAAAAAACCCCAAACCAAACAAACAAAAAAACCCAAACCAACCAACCAAAAAACCCAAACCAAACAAATAAAAAAACCCAAATCAACCAAACACAAAAACCCAAACACCCCCCCCCAAAGCCCCAAAATATTTGGTGTCTCCCGTGGTGAATTCTCACACCAGGGAAACGTTAGGACTTGCCCAGGGCCCCCCAGAATAGACATAATTAGAGCAGGCTGCAAAGCCAGTCAGGCTGGTAAACACACTTGTCATGGTTTTAAACCCAGCCAGCAGCCCTCATCTGCTCCCAGAGCTGAGGGAAGGATGAGTTCATCACAGCAGTTGCTTAGAACAACATCACTCAGGGCTTGGTTCTTCTCTCTCTCAGGTGTGTGGCCCTCCGCTGGGCTTTCTCCCTGGCCCTGAGCCCAGGCACCACCACAGCAAAATCCCCTTCCCAACAGCTCCAGCGTGTCCCTCACCTCTCCTGGCCTCTCTAGGCTGGGCAAGCAGCACGATCTGTGCTGCCAGGCAGAGGGCAAAGTGCCAGGTGCCTGTGTTGAGCTGTCCCAGCCCGTGCCAAGGGCAGCTGGCTCATGTGGGTGCCTCTTTTATTTATTGCACTAGGACCCTCTGGCAAGTTATGATTTCAACAGCAATGACCCCGACCCCCAGCCTAGGTACACCCCTGAGGATGAGAACCAGTGAGTCCTGCCCAGCCCTTCTCTTCTGGGTGCTGTGTGAGGAGGGTGGAGTGAGGTGGGTGGTGGAAGGGACCTCTGGAGATCACCCAGTCCAAGCCCCCTGCACCCACAGCAGCTTGCCCAGGAGCACAATGGCCAAGGCGGGGGGGGGGATTGGAAGTTCTGCAGAGAAGGAGACTCCACAACCTCTCTGGGCTCCAGCACCCTTCCAGGCTGTCACATTTCAGGCTGGATCAACCCCAACAAAGGTTTCCATGACTCTCACAGAGCAGGTCCCCAGAGGGTCCTTCCTCTCTGCTGCTTTTTGGCATTGCCACATCTGCACAGAGCTCTTCTAGAACCTGTTCTGTCCCTTCCAGGCCCTGGGTGGTCTTTCTCCTCCCAGGTGAAAAAGGATAGGACAAGGAGAAATGCCCTCAAGGGAGGTTCAGGTCGGCCATGAGGAACAACTTCTGCCCCTTGAAGATTGGCAAGGCCTGGCCCTGGCTGCCCAGAGTGGAGTCCCCATCCCTGGAGGGGTTTCAGAGCTGTGGAGATGTGGTGCTGAGGGTTGGTGGTGCCCCTGGGCTGTGCCAGGTTAAGGGCTAGGACTCAATGAGCTGAAAGGTCTCTTCCAACCTAAACAACTCTGTGATTCTCTGATCTCCTGGAGGGGCTGAGGCTGTCCCAGACCCCTTCACCCCTCAGGGGCTTCCTCTGCCCCTCCCCCAGGCATGGCACTCGCTGTGCTGGAGAAGCTGCAGCCGTAGCCAACAACCGGATCTGCGGAGCTGGCATCGCCTACAATGCCAGGGTGGGAGGTGAGCCACTGCTCCTGGCATGGGGCAGCTCTGCCACCCTGCAGGGGGCACACATGGCCCTGTGAGGAGCTGCTCTGAGGGCAGCTGGGGGCTTGCAGTGGGGTGGAAGAGCTGTGGGCCAGCCATGGTGCAGAGCTTGGTGTTCCCTGAGGGCTGAACGCCCACCACAGCGCCAGGGCCCAGTGGGCAGCAGCAGCACAGGGCCAGCTCAGGCTGCCCAGTGGAAGGGAGTGTGGCAAATGGGATTAGGAAGTGGGAGAACCCCCTGGGCTTAATTACAAAAGGGCTTAATTACAAAAGGGCTTAACGAGGAGCTTTGGGAGCCAGCTCCTGGCTACAGTGACCTGGAAGAGCCTTAAGGCACCTGAGGGGTGCTCAAGGCAAGTGGGGGGTGATGTGGGGAGCCCTTAGGTTGGCATGGGGAGGGTGTGGGGGTGTGGTGTGTGGCATCTGTGTGGAGGACACTGCCCCATGCTGGTCCTGCAGGGGTGAGGATGCTGGATGGTCCCATCACAGACGTGGTGGAGGCTCAGTCCCTCAGCCTGCGGCCCCAGCACATCCACATCTACAGTGCCAGCTGGGGACCCCCCGACGATGGCAAGACTGTGGATGGACCTGGAGTGCTGGCAGCAGAGGCCTTCTACAGGGGGGTCACCAAAGTAAGTCCAGAGGAGGCCACCAAGATGAGCAGAGGGCTGGAGAACCTCCCCTGGGGGGGGACAGGCTGGGGGAGTCGGGGCTGTTCAGCTTGGAGAAGAGAAGGCTCCAGGGGGACCTCAGAGCTGCACTGCAGTACCTGAAGGGGACCTGCAGGCAGGCTGGGGAGGGACTGTTCAGAAGGGCTGTGGGGATAGGCCGAGGGGCAGTGGTTTGAAACTGGAGCAGGGAAGAGTGAGGTTGGACATCAGGAGGAAGTTCTGCACAGTGAGGGTTGGGCAGACACTGGCACAGGTTGCCCAGGGAGGTGGTGGAGGCTCCATCCCTGCAGACCCTCAGGATCAGCCTGGATGTGGCCCTGGGCAGCCTGCTCTGGCTGGAGCTGTCCCTGCTGCCTGCAGGGGGCTTGGACAAGATGCCCTTGGAGGCTCCCTTCTGACCTGATGCAATCTGTGAAGCTGTAAGCTGGGTGCACAAGGACTCCCTGCTCAGCCTCTCCTCTGCCTGCCTCTATGCCAGGGTCGGGGTGGCCTTGGCTCCATCTTTGTCCTGGCCTCTGGCAACGGTGGCATCAACTATGACAACTGCAACAGCGATGGATACAGCAGCAGCATCTACACAGTGACTGTGGGCAGTGTGCTGGCAGGTGGGCAGAGGCCCTGGTTCAGTGAGAGCTGCTCTGCCATCCTCACCACCACCTACAGCAGCGTGGCCACCAGCCAGGTGCACATTGTGAGTGTCCTGGAACAAAGGGCTGCAAAGATGCTGAGAGCCCTGGGGGGCTGTTGAGCCTGGAGGAGAGCAGCCCCAGAGGGGAGCTGAGCAATGCTCAGCAAGAGCTAAAGGAGCTGTGGGGGACAAGAGGCTGGGGGCAGACTCTGCTCAGTGGTGCCCAGGGACAGGCCAAGGGGCAAAGGGCACAAAGTGGCAGCCAGGAGGCTCCAGCTGAGCAGGAGGAGAAAGTTGTTTGGTGTGAGGGTGCTGGAGGCCTGGAGCAGGCTGCCCAGAGAGGTTGTGGAGTCTCCTGGTGTGGAGAGCTTCCAACCCCCCCTGGGCATTGTGCCCCTGGGCAAGCTGCTGGGGGTGCCCTGCTGGAGCAAGGGGCTTGGAGGGGATGAGCTCCAGAGCTCCCTTCCCACCCTCACCAGGTTGGGATTCAGGGATTCTCTAAAGCATCTTGTGTTAGACTCCAAACAAAGCACCAAGGGAGCTGGAGGGAGCATTTCCTGGAGTTCCCCAGCTCCAGCCAGCCCTGCCCTTTGCTCCAGGAGCAGGAATCGGTGCCAAGCCTCCTCTCTGTCCCCTCCCAGGTGACCACCGACCTGCACCATCGCTGCACCGACCAGCACATGGGCACCTCCGCCTCGGCCCCGCTGGCCGCGGGCATCAGCGCCCTGGCACTGCAGGCCAAGTAGGTGACAGCCCCCAGGGAGAGCCTGGCACCTCCCCAGCACCCTGCAGGGACAAGGGAGGGCAGCTTTGCCAGCAGGGAGGTTTGGGGGGGGGGGGGAGGCGCGCAGCTGAGGTCTCCCCGTGCTGTGCAGCAGCCCCAGCGGAGGCAGAGGCAGGAGGAGAGTTGTCCTCTGGAGGTCTCTCTTGCTCCCGGTTCGGCGGCGAAGGAGGGCGGCTGGCTTCCACCTGCAGCTGGAGAAGCCAAAGCTCCCCCTCAGCGCAGAGCCCCCTCCCTTCCCCAAGTCGTCCCTGTGTCCCCAAGGCCTCCTTGCTTTGCAGCCCAGCCCTGACCTGGCGTGACCTGCAGCACCTCCTGGTCAGGAGCTCCAGAGCTGCTCACCTGCAGGCAGAGGACTGGGCTCAGAACGGAGTGGGACGCAGAGGTGAGCCCAGAGCTCAGCTGCTGCCTCCCTCCTGCCCCTCCAGCTCCTTGAGGCAGGAGCCCCTCTGTGCTCTCTCGGCCTCAGGTGCCTTCTCCTGGCTGGTTTTTCAGTCAGCCACTACTACGGCTATGGGCTGCTGGATGCTGGGCTGCTGGTGGAGATGGCCAAGGCGTGGCCAGGAACTCGGCCTCAGCGGAGCTGTTCGGTCAGAGCTCTTCACACCCCTCAGTAAGGGACAACTTCTCCTGGCCCTGACCTCACACAGGAGCTCCCTCAGGGATTCCCTCCCAGCAAAGCTGTGCTCTGCCCATCCCAGGAGCAGGCTTTGCTTCCCCAGGGTGGTCTGAGCTGCAGGTCCTGGGGCAGGGCAGGATGTCCTGAAGAGGATGATCCTGAAGAGGATCCTAGAACCATTTGTGGTTGGAAGAGGCTTTGAAGATCTTCAAACCCAACCCTGCCAGGGCACCACCAACCCATGGCCCTCAGCACCACATCTCCACAGCTCTGAAACCCCTTCAGGGATGGGGACTCCACCACTGCCCTGGGCAGCCTGGGTCAGGCCTGGACAACCCTCAAAGGGACAGAAACTGTTCCTCATGTCCAGCCTAAACCTCCCCTGAGGTTTCCTCTTGTCCTTACCTCCCTCTTGTCCTTGGTAGGCACATTGGCTCCCAGCTCACCATCTCCACAGACACCTCCTCCTGCCTGGGAGGGACCAAGCACATCCTCTCACTGGAGCACGTCCAGGTCCAGCTCTCCCTGAGCTACAGCCGCAGAGGGGACCTGCTGCTGGCCCTGACCAGCCCCATGGGGACCACCTCCACGCTGATGACCCTTCGGTGAGGAGCTGGCAGGGAGCTCACAGCCTGGGCAGCTGCAGGGGGGCACAGCAGCTCCTCCTCCCACAGCTTCTCCTGGGGCCAGAGGGCTTGGACTTGGTGACCCCCGGAGGCTCCTTCCAAGGTGATGCCCCAGAGGCTCCTTCCAAGGTGATGCCCCAGAAGACCATGACTCCAAAGGCCTCCTTGGGCTTCACTCCTCCCCTCCAGGCTGTCCTCCTCAGCTCTGCTTTCCTCTCCTCCAGCCCCTACGACACCAGCCAGCAGGGCTACAAGGATTGGACCTTCATGTCCACACACTTCTGGGATGAGAACCCCAACGGGACCTGGACCCTCAGCCTGGAGAACAAAGGTGATGCCTACAACACAGGTGGGTGCCCAGGGGACCCTCCCCCATCTTTCTTTCTTCTTCCTTCCCTTGCTCTGATTAGCAGCTTGGTGGCTTTGTCCTCCTCCTGGGCACAGGGCCTGGGCAGAGCCAGGCAGGAGGCAATTTGCTCTGCCCCACATAACCCCAAAACTTCCAGCCCTGGGGCCTCCAACCTGCAGATCCCAAACACTGCCAGGGGAGGGTTGGGTTGGAGAGGAGGAGGGGGGAAAAAAAAACCCCAAAGGAATCTCTTTGCTGCTAGAGTGGTCTGGGACTGGCACAGGCTGCCCAGGGAGGTGGTGAGGTGCCCATCCCTGGAGGTGTTCCAGAACCCTGTGCCCATGGCACCTGGGGGCATAGTGTGGTGCCCAGGGGTTGGGGTGGGGTTGGACTGGATGAGCTCAGAAGTGGAGTGCCCATGGCACCTGGGGCTGTGGGTTTGGTGCCCAGGGTGGGGTTGGGAGGGTGTTGGACTGGATGTTCTTGGAACTGGAGTGCCCATGGCACTTGGGACCATAGTTTGGTGCCCAGGGTGGGGTTGGTGCTTGGGCTGGATATTCTCAGAAGGCTTTTCCAAGCCAAACCCTTCCCTGAGCCTCTGACAAAGCTGCCCCCAGCTCAGTCCTGTGTCCTGCTGCCCTCAGGCCTGCTGACCAGCTTCATCCTGCACCTGTATGGCACAGAGGAGGACCTGAGGAGCAGGCACCTGGCAGCCCCCGAGCCCTGCCTGCGACGGGACGGGCAGGGAGCCTGCCAGGGTGAGGCTCGGGGCAGGAGGGCACAGTGCCCCTGGTACCACGCTGCTGGTGCCCCTGCAGCCTGCCTCACCTCCCTGTCCCTCTGCAGCCTGCAGAGGTTCCTTGTTTGCCTTCCAGAGCTCCTGCCTGCCCTACTGCCCTCCCCGCCACTACGGCCTGCCCCAGCCTGCTGCCCGCCTCTGTGCCCTCTGCCACCCCTCCTGCTACACCTGCCAGGGGCCCTCAGCCCACAACTGCACCACCTGCCCCCCTGCCCACACCTTCCAGCAGCTCACCCACTCCTGCTCCCCTCTGCAGGGCTTGCCCCCCAAGGAGGGGCTGCAGAGGGGCTTTCTGCCTCTCTTCTTCTGTGCCACCCTGCTGCTCTCAGCCCTGCTCTGTGCCACCTCCCGAGTGGCCTTCTGCCTGCTGAAGGGGAGCTGCTGCTGTGCCCAGGCTGGAAGGGCAGTGTGACAGCAGCCTGGGCCAGGTGGCCTCACCTGCCTTCCAAAATAAACTGGGTTGTGTCCTTATGGCTGGCCCCCTCCCGAGGGGGACTTCCCTTCCCAGCAGCTCCTCCTGGCCTGGATCCCATCCCAACATCCAGCTCCCTGCAGCAGGAGAGCCACAACCAGCTCCTGGCTGCTGCTGGCTTGGCCCTTCCTGGCAGCCCTGGGGGAGCTGAGCCTTTGCCAGGGCTCCAGCCAGGCACACTGCAGGGAGGGAGCTATTTGCAGAAGGGCCAAGAGCCCTCTGCCCTTTCCCAGGCCTGGGGGAGAGGAGGAGGAGGAGGAGGAGATGGGAGATGTGCGGAGCTCTCTCCAAACAGCTGCACCCAAGTGACCACAATCAGCTCCTCCAGCACCACTTCAGCCACCAGTTCGTGGCAGCTTTTGGCACAGCTCGACTGGGGAGGGCAGCCTGGACCCACCCTGCTGTGCAGACCCTCCCCCAGGGCCCACCCTGCTCTGCAGACCCTCCCCCAGGGCCCACCCTGCTCTGCAGGACCCCTCCAGTTCTTGGTTACCAGCAGCCTTCAGTCCTTGGAAAGGGATCTTGGGGTTGCTGCACCCCACGACCACCCTGCCCTGCCCTGCCCTCCCCGGGCAGTGCCACCAGGGCTGGCAGCAGCACAGCAGCAGCTGCACCCCTGGCACACAGCAGAGCGTCAGGCAGGGCTGGAACCGGGACAGGCACGGGGAGAGCTGCCAGCTGGGGCCCTCCCGGGGGCATTGGCACCACGCTGGGCTTGGCTTCCCCACCGCGGGGACCCCAGGACACGGGTGAGGGAGGGGTTGTGCCACCCCCACGGTTGTGTGGCTGAGGAGGCAGAGAGGAGAGCAAGAAGGAGCTTTGTGCAAGTGTAATCACCAGGGAGAAGCCCTTGGCTGGGCCTTACAGAGCAGGGCCAGGAGGGCACCAGGCTGGAGCTTCTCCTCCAAGGGTAGCTGAGGGTGAGGAGGTCTCCCAGGGGGACCTTCCTCCACCCCAAGGCCAGGACCTGAGCCTCCCAAGCCAGGACAACAACGTTCCCCAAACCCCCATCCAGCCCCTGGGGCCAGGAGCTGGGTCAGAGCCTGCAGGCTCCAAGACGGCTCCCCCCCTCCCCCCCTCAGCAGCGGGAGCCCCTCCAAGGGGAGGTTGCCCACCCCTGCTGCCCCCCAGCCCAGCTGGCAGAGTCGTCGGGGGGCAGCCTGCGGTGCCGGAGCTGCCGGCGGATCCCGGCGCGGGTGTCCTCCTGCGGGGGGGGGACAGAGGGGTCCAGGTCAGCTCACACCACCCTGCCCCAGCAGCCCCAAGGCACCTGGCCCATTCCTCCCCTCCCCCTCCCCCCGCCGGGTCCCCACCTCCTGGCTGAGCTGTCCCAGCAGCGGGATGAGGTGCAGCAGTTCCTCGTCCCATCGGTCTCCGCACCACCTCGGCACTGGGATCCAGTTGGCAGCCTGGGGAGAGATGGAGATGGGAGAGAGGATGAACGCTGCCCACGGAGGAGCAGCCCCAGCCGTGGGGGGGGGGAGCTGGTGGGCACGAATCAGCCTCCCCAAATCCATTACCTGGGCAGGGAAGCCCTGGATGGTGTGATCCAAGGCCACCAGCTTGTCCAGGTCCCTTCCCAGGCAGGTCAGATCCTTCCAGTAGCAGCCCTGGGCACAGAGGCAATCCTGCTGGGAGAGGCAGTGCCTGCAGGGGGGAGGGGCAGAGCCGGTGAGGACCCTTCCCTGTCACACAGTGGGGGGGGGAGGTGGTCCCCAGCAGGGTTGCACCAAGGCCAGCACCTGATCAGCTTCCTCTTGGGGACCAGCACCTCCAGGACCTTCTCAGTGTAGTCCTGCTTTGCAGTTGTGAAGATGAAGATCTGGGGGGAGGGGGAGCAGGTGAAGGTCCCTGCCTGCCCCAGGCTTGCCCGAGTGGCCCCCACCCCAATTCAGCAGCTCCCCAGAACTTGGGGGGGGGGGGGTTGGGGGGGGCTTTGGTACCTCATACGTCTTGGAAAGGCTCTCCAGGAACTGCTGCACGTGGGGACGCAGCTTCACATAGACCTGGAAGGGAACAGCACCACCGGGCAGCCCCAGCACCCAAATCCTGCCCCCTCAAGCTGGCCACCAAGACCCCAAGCAGCATCTTAGGGGCTCCTCACTCACCCTCCCCCCCACCCCCTCCCCCCCCGGGATTTCAGCCCCCGGGGGACCTCCTTCACCTCTGACTGCCAGGAGAGGAGAGGGGCACAGAGGCTGCACGGACAATGTGGCTCTTCATGGCCCCAGGCTGCAGCCCTCTGTGCCCCCCCACCCCGGGGGGATGCCAACACCCTGCTGCCCCCCAGCCCAGCAGATGGGCACCCACCTCATAGGACTCTCCCTGGAACTCCGTGGTGAAGGTGGCTGCAGCTCCCTGTCTCCAGCCGGTGAGCAGGGAGGAGCAGACCAGGGTCCCCTCCTGGAGGGGTTAGGAGCAGAATCAGACCCCAGCCCTACATCCACAGCCCCTCCATCCCCACCCGAACCTCCCAGGACTGACCAGCTCCAGGACCAGGGTCCTCTCCGGGGCGCTCCGAGTCTTCCTGGGGACATTCCTGCTGGCTGCTGGTGCTGCAGGGATCAGCCTGGCCGGAGCAAGGCAGAGAGCTCAGCGCTGCGGGGGGACTGGGGGTGCCCTGGAGGACCCCTTCCCACGTACTCACAGGCAGGGGGGAGCAGGATCCTGGCACTCAACCGTAGGGAGCCCTGAGAAGTAGGGGCCCCTATAGCAGGGCTCTACCTGAGGGCTCGCAGGCTCTGTGGGACAGACGGGGGGGGTCCTGTCAGCACAGCCTGGGGCACCCCCAAACCTCAGGCGGGGATTGTCCTTGGCTGGGGGCGGAGGGGGAGCACATACTCACCCCTCCCCCCAGAGCAGGGGGGAGCAGACTCCAGCCTGCGGCGCTCCCCTTCACCACGGAGCTGTGCCCGCCGGCCCCTCCTGGGGGTCGTGGGTGCCAAGGGGGAACAGGACACAGGTTCCCAGGGGTCCCAGCCCTGCAGCTGGCAGTGCCCACCCTGGGCCCCCTCTGTCCGCCGGCTCTTCGCCCGCCGGCCCCTCCCGGGGATCTTGAGTGCCAAGGGGGAACCGGGCTCAGACTTCCAGGGGTCCCGGTCCTGCAGCTGGCAGTGCCCACCCTGGGCCCCCTCTGTCCGCCGGCTCTTTGCCCACCGGCCTCTCCCGGGGGTCTTGAGTGTCAAGGGGGAACCGGGCTCAGACTTCCAGGGGTCCCAGCCCTGCAGCTGGCCGTGCCCACCCTGGGCCCCCTCTGTCCGCTGGCTCTTTGCCCGCTGGCAAGCAGCAGCCTTAGCGGCTGTGAGCCTCAGGTCGTGCCCCAGGTCCCTCCTGCTCTCCCTGCGGGGTCTCTTTGCCCGTGGGGTCACTGTCCCCAAGCTTGCCATGGTTGGCACAGCCGGATGGGGCGACCCCAAGCACGGGATGCCCAAAGGTGGCAGCACAGAGCCCCAGCTCTGCCGGGCATCACCGGCTCCAAAAGAGCTGCTGGAGCTGGGGGAGTGCCGAGCTGAGGACCCCCTCCCACGGGGGCACTGCCCAGAGACAAACCTCCCAACAGCTCTAAAGCAGCCCCGGGGCTGGGAGGGGGCAGTTTTATAGGGCGGAGACCTCTTTCCTGCCTTAATCACCCCAAGGTGCCTCAGCCTGCACCCTGGAGCACCTGGTGCCACCCAGGCTTTACTGGGACCAGCTGGGGAATCCAGTACAGAGCCCCAGCTGCCTCCAGTGCTCATCTCTGCCTCCTGCTGATTAATTACTCAATGCACTAAAGAACCTCCTCCTGGGCTGGCCGCTGCCACTCGGGGCACCCCCGAGCGACCCACCCCACCCCATGCCCAGTCTAGAAGCAGTCATCAGTGGCACGAGTTGGCAGAGCTCAGCCCTTCCTTGACACCAGCTCCAAACCCACTGCAGGAGCCCCGAGTGGGTGATGCAACTTGGGGTGCCCCTTTGCTCAACGGAACCCTCCCCGGGCACATTCCTGTCCCTGCGGGGGCCCCAGGGTGGCACCCACCAGCAGCAGGTTGGGTTACAGGCGAGGGGGCTCTGGCACCGCCGGGGACCTGCTGGCCTCCACGGGAAGGGAGATAAGGGACAGGTCCCTGACCTCGAAAGGCAGAACCTGGCCAGCATCCATCCTAGGGACAGGGACAGGCTGCTGGGTAGGTGCTTTGCTCTGGGGGCTCGGCAAGGGGACACGAGAAGGGACCCCCTCCCCCTTCCTCCAGCTTGGGGGTCGCTGGGGTGAGGAGGGTGTGGGACCCCCGGGGTTGGCTCCAGCTAGGACGGGGCACAAGGGAGGGGAGATGAGGATACACAGCTTTATTTTCTGCAGGAAAAAAATAAATTAACATCTTCCCCCACCCCTCCTCAAGCCCTCCCCCTCACCCCCCAAATGCCCCCCAAGGACGGCGAGATGCCCAGCGTGGGGCACAGGGCAGGATGCAAGGGGGCAGGGGGGGCACCAAAACCTCAGTGCATGGCTGAAGCATTTCCAGCCCCCTAAATCCTCCTTTTTTGGGGGAGAGAGGAGGCGGGGAAGGGGAGGGTCCTGCTGGCTGCTCCTTCTCCAGGCGAAGGAGGCCAGGGGAGGAGGCTCAGGGGGACTGGGGGCAGCTGCGTGCCGCTTCCCGCACCAGCCGCTCCTCACGGGGAGTCCAGGGCCGGGCGTAGCCCTCGGCCGGCAGCAGGATGCGGTTGAGGGTCTGCTCGTGGTTGACGTGGCGCCAGGCCATCAGCAGGTACTCGCCCCCCTCCCGGAGCGGGGGGCAGCCGCAGGTGTCGGGCACCCACACGTATTCCCGGGAGACCAGCGGGAAGCGGTGCCGGTAGCGGCTTTTCACCTCCACCTCGTAACGTGTCTCCCGCCCCACCAAACGTCGTGCCAGGATCCGGCCCTGGAAGACTGGGAGACAAAGATGGGAGGCGCCCTGAGCTGGGGACGTCCCCTGGTACCCATCCAAGCCTCTTCCCAGCCCTGGCACCCACCGAAATCGCTGTGGCAGAAGTGCCAGATGCGCTGGGAGCGTCCCTTGGCCGGGCGGCACCTCCCGCATCGCCCTGCGAGGGCAAAGCTGCAGCAGTTCAGGGAGGAAGAGGAGACACAGCACCCCCAAGCCCCCCTCCCCCCCCTTCTGCAGCTGTGGGAGGGGGAGTTGGGGGTCTGTACCCCATAAGGAGTGAGGGAACATGCCGGGCGCCTGAGGGTCCTGGGGAGGGTTAAGCCAGGGGGGTGGAGCTTAACCCATGGGGAACCCTTGGGGCTCTCCAGGACCCTCCCCACAGCAGAAAGGGGGGAGGGGGCTGTGGGGACCCCCAAGTGGGGAGCAGGTACCTGTGGCAGCCCTGGCTTCACCCTGGCCGGGAGGGCTTCTCGGCGGCCCCATGGCTAAATCCCCAGACTGACGTGGTGGCAGTGGGGCTGGGGTCACAGGGGGCTCCGCGGGTGGGGGGCTGCCAGCCTCCCGGGGCTGAGGCTGCCGCAGGGGACTGGCGTTGGCACGGCCGGACTGGGTGTGCCCTTGGGGCAGCCAGAACTGGTACTCGATGCCGGGGTTGGGTTCCTGCAGCAGAACCTGTGCAGGCAGGGGCAGAGCTAAGGGGGGAGCGACGGGGACCGAGGGGCCAGTGCCCCCCAGCCCCGTGCCACCCTCACCATCACATGCAGATCCTCATCGGTGGGGCCGGGCACCTCCAGGGTCTCGGTGCCGTCGGGTGTACGGGTGTAAAGCAGCTGGGTGCCAGCCACCTGGTACTGCCCCGGCCAGGCTATGGACCAGCCTCCGTTGAGCACGTAGCGCCCATCGCTCCTCATCAGGGCTGCGGGAGGGAGCGCGTCCGGGGACCGAGCACCGCACACCCCCCAGGACCCCCGCACGGGGCTGGACCGGGCTGTGCTGGGGGCAGCCCTGCCGCCTGGCTCCCCACCGGAGGCCTCTCCCGGAGCGGGGAGGGCAGCGTGGGCTGGGAGAGCTGCGGTCAAGGCTCGGGAGAAAGCTGCTTCCTTGGAGGATCTTGGATTTGGTCCCAAGCTGGAGCTAAACCCTGGTGTGCAACCCCCGCACACACAAAGCCCCCACGTCCTAGTCCTGGTGGGGAACAGGACCCTGAATGCATTGGGAAGGGGACAGGGTAGGGGTCTGGGGGGGTTCTGGTCTGGGGGTGGTTGGCCTGGCCCCGCTCCAGTTCAGCCCTTCCCGAAATCTACAGCCGTGACCTCTGGAAAGCTGCCCCGAGCGCCGCAGAGTTCATTGACCCCACGGTGCTCAAAACAGCGTCTGAGGAGGGAAGCGGCACGGCTCGGCACGGCTCGGCACGGCGCGGCAAGGCATGGCACGGCATAGCCGCTCCCTTCCCTGCCCTGCCCTGCCCTGCCCGCGCCAGCCAGGGCTGAACTGGGAGGAACTGGGATCGAGTGGGACCCAGACAGGACACATCCTACCGAGGTAGTTGCGGCTCTTGTCTGTCACCTTGATGTGGGTGGCCCCAGCCGGGATCTTGGTCACATTCATGTACCCAAAATAACCTGGCAGAGGTGGGGCAGAGTCAGGGCAGAGCTTGGCCACAGCCTGAGGGGACAGCCTGGGGGAGAGGAGAGGTGAGGTGGGAGGGGACCAAGCACAGAGGAGCAATGGGTTTGGGGCAGCCCTGTGCCAGGCGCCAGTGGCATGAACCCAACCTGTGCTGGGACATTTGGGGCACCCAAAGGTGGCCCTGAGAGGGCCCTGAGGTGCCATCTGGGGCTGTCCACCCTCCCTGGCATCATTGTCCCTGCAGCCTGGCTTGGGACCTCATGGATATGCAGGGATAAGGACACACAGACCTTGGGTGCCACCCAGATGCCCCCCAAAACACCCTGGGGACCCTGTGGACACTGGATAGGGACACACAGACCCTGGGTGCCACCCAGGCCCCCTCCAAAACACCCCTGGGGACCCTGTGGACACTGGATAGGGACACACAGACCCTGGGTGCCACCCAGGCCCCCCCCCAAAACACCCCTGGGGACCCCATGGACACTGGATAGGGACACACAGACCCTGGGTGCCACCCAGACGCTCCCTCCCCCCCCAAAATAAACACCCCTGGGGACCCCGTGGACACTGGATAAGGACACACAGACCCTGGGTGCCACCCAAGCCCCCCCCAAACACCCCTGGGGACCCCGTGGACACTGGATAAGGACACACAGACCCTGGGTGCCACCCAAGCCCCCCCCAAACACCCCTGGGGACCCCGTGGACACTGGACAAGGACACACAGACCCTGGGTGCCACCCAGGGCCCCCCATACACCCCTGGGGACCCCATGGACCACAGACGTGCCCCAGACATCCCCCCTCCAGCCCCCCAGGAGAGCGATGCCCTCTGCAAGGAGACAAAATGACCCCAGCGAGGGGGTCTCCTCCGAGCCCACTGCCCCTGTGCTCTGGGGACAGGCAGGGATCAGGGTCGAGGGCCCAGCGGCGGTGGAGGGGGCGCCAGGGGGACTGAGGCAATGCCTTGGGGACACGGGGCGGGAGGACGGGACGGGAGGACAGGGGAGCCAAGAGCCAAAGCATTCACCCATGGAGGGGGCCGGGGCAATGGTTCATTCACCGGAGGGGGGCTCCGTGCCCTGGAAGAGTCGATGCACGAAGTGGCACTCGCGGTGGCCGCCGCCGCCGCCGCCGCCGCTGCCGCACCGCCCGCAGGCATCGGGCCGGGAGCCCGAGCCCAGGATCCCGTCGCAGCCAACGCTCTGCGGGGACCGAGACCCGGCCTCAGGGCGGGGGGGACGGGGGAGGGGATGGGGAACTCAGGAAGGGGGGTGCGAGGGGCTGGGGGACTGTGCACCCACCAGGCAGCGCCCACCAACGCAGAGGTCAGGGGAGCCCGGGCTGCAGGGGGTCCCATCCAGCACCCGCCCGAAGGTGTAGTAGAAGTTGTGCCCCGCGGCCAAGCAGTTCAGGTCACAGACGTTGGGGGCTGACGGAGCCGAGGGGGAAGGGAAGAGAGGGTGGTGCTGGTGGCAGTCATGGACCACCCCCCCAAGTCAGCCTGGTGGTGCCACCTGCCGTCTAAGGACTCACCTCCGTGGAAGGGCACCCAGTGGTAGCGGGCTGGTGTGCCCAGGACGGGTTTGTTGTCATAGAGGGAGCACTGCATGGCACGGAAGGGCACCGAGCCGCTGGGACAGTCCTGCAGGAGAAGCAGGGTGGAGCTCCAGGGCATGGGGGTGGAGCACCATGGGGATGGGCAGGATGGAGCCCATGGGACGGGGATGGAGCCCCTTGGGATGGGGATGGAGCACCATGGGATGGGGATGGAGCCCCATGGGATGGGTATGGAGCTCCATGGGATGGAGATGGAGCACCATGGGATGGGTAGGATGGAGACTCAAGGGATGGGGAGGATGGAGCCCCATGGGCAGGATGGAGCTCCATGGGATGGGGATGGAGCACCATGGGATTGGTAGGATGGAGCTCCAGGGCATGAGGATGGAGCTCCATGGGATGGGGATGGAGTCCCATGGGCAGGGTGGAGCTCCAGGGCATGGGGATGGAGCCCCATGGGATGGGGAGGGAACTCCATGGGATGGGCAGGATGGAGCCCTGCAGGGCCAGACTGAGGCTGGCTGTGCTGTGCCATGGCCCTCAGGCTTACCTGGAGCTGGCAGAGTCGGTACTGCCGGGGGTCACCAGGGCACTGCTGCTCCTCAGCAGACCTGCAGCCACAGCAGCAGTGTGGTGGGGCTGGGGCAGGGGGTCCCTGTGTCACCTCCCTCTCCCCCCCTCCATGAGGCTGTCTCCCTATCTCCAGGGCCAGGACACCACCGAGCCACCAAGGCACAGCTGGGCTGGGGTTGATGCATCCCAGTGGGCACCACCATGCCTCAGAGGATGCCACATCCTGCCAGAGCTGCACCCCAGGATGGAGGCACCAGGGTTTGGCTGCTGCCATCCTCCCCAATCCCTCCTGCCCCCCTTGCAACAATTCAGGCTGGGATTTGGCATGGATGCCAAGGGATCTGGGTGCCACACGGGGTTTGGGTGCTGCAGAGAGCGTGAGGGCACCTCGGGGTGGGACCACTCTGCCCTGCCCCCCACTCACCGCAGGCACCTCCGGGCACGCAAGGCCACGCCATCCCCGCAGGAGCTGGAGCAGGAGCTCCAGGGTCCCCAGGGGCCCCAGACACCCTGGGACCGAGCAGGGGCTGGGGGCTCGGCAGCCAGCATCGATGTCCCCAGGGCTGGGCCCTACGGGGAGGAAGGAGACAGTTGGGGCCGAGCAGCCCAGGGGTGGCACCGGGCACCCCTCACCCCTCACCCCTCACCTGTGCCATGCCAACGCCACAGCCCAGGCTGAGCCAGGCCAGGAGCAGAAGCCACCAGGGCCAGCAGCACCTGCAGGAGCAGAGAGCCCTCAGATCAACGTCCCCAGGGATCAGGGCAGGGCTGGCAGCGGCGTGTCCCACATGCTGCCAATGATGCCACCACCACCATGCCCCCCAACAGCGACCCCCAGGAAGGGGGAAGGAGGTGAGCTGGGGGCAAGGTGAGGACACAGCAGGAGGGTCCCTGTCCCCCCAGTGGCACCAGCTGGGCACGTGTGGTGATCGAGCAGTGCCAGGCAGGTGGCTATGAGCGAGTGGGCAGCGCTGGGTCCCTGCGCGCCTGCCCAGGCAGCAGCGGGCACAGGCGATGCCACCACCTCGCCCCCACCCCGCGGCGAGGAGCAGCGCTCAGCTCGCTGCCTGCCGGGGCAGGACCAGACCTGCGCTGGGGATGGCGGCGGCGGGGGGGAGCCCGGGACACGGTGTCGCTCCACGAGCAGGATCCGGCCCCGCCGAGGCGGTGAGCAGGGTGGGGGGCAGCGGGGGGAAGCCCCCCCCCCCCCGGCTTCCAAAGTGCCACACCCTGGAGCACCCCAACCCACCCAGTCCGGGGGCGCAGGGGGGGTGCAATGGGGCTTGGGGGAGGGCTGCAGGAGGGTGCAAGGGGCTACAGAAGGGGTGGTTGCAAGGGGGTTTGGGAGGCTGAAGGAGGGTGCAGGAAGGGTGCAAGGAGGTGCAGGGGGGGTGTAGAGACTGCAGTGGGGGGATACAGTCGGGCACGGGGCGGGGGGGCTGGAGGAGGGTATAGGAGGAAAGCAGAGGGGTGCAGAAAAGTGCCGGAGGGTGCAGGGGTCCCAGCCCCACGTCGGGGAATCCCCCGGTCCAGCCGGTTTCCTCCCGCCGCTCAGCTCCTCCGGGTCCTTCCCCCCCGGAACCCCTCGGCAGCGCAGAGGAATATTGGGGAGGGGAGGGGGGCAGCGATCTCGGAGTTTGGTGGGGTGGGGGTTCGGCGCCCGGTAAGGGTCGGGTGATGCCCGGGGAGGTGTGGGGCACCGTGTGCCTCAGTTTCCCCGCAGCAACGGGACTAGGGGAGGGAGAGGGGAGGGAGAGGGGAGGGAGGGTTGTGTCCCGCAGGGGTGGCGGCGGGGGGGGGGGGGGGGCGGGGGCGGGGAGGTGAAGCAGAAATCGGGACCTTACCTGGCACCCTGGGGTCCCCCGTGGGGAACGGGGCCTCCGTCACCCCTCCCCGAGGCCATGCAGCTCTTTCGTCCCGGGTGTCCCAGCGGCTCGGTCCCGGCTCGGTGTCCCGCGAACGGGGCGGGGGGACCCGGGACGATCGGGCATCGCCTGCGCAGCTCCGGGCCGGGGCGGGGGGGATCCGGGCGAGGCTTTTTCCTTCCCCCCCCCCCCCCCGCCCCACTCCGCCTCCCGCAACAACTCCTCCCGTCCCTCCCCGCTGCGTTATTAATATCCAGCCCCAAAGGTGCGCCCAGCCCTCCCCGGCCGCTCGTTAACCCTTTGGGGTCCGGAGCTCCGGCGATCAAAGGGGGCTGGTGGGGGGCTGGGCGGGGGAGGGGGGAGGGTGTCGGATGCTGAGCATCCGACACCCTCCCCCCTCCCCCGCCCAGCCCCCCACCAGCCCCAGATGCAAAGGAAAAGCGCAGACAGGCCCCCAGCATTGGTCTCATCCTGATCTGGGACCCCCCCTGATGCTGGAGGGGGAGTTTGGTGCCACTTAAAGAACAATCCGCTCGGGGAGGGCTCGGGGGGGGTGTGGGGGGTGGGTTGGTGGTGTCCTGAGGTGCCAGGGGCTTGGCACAGGTCAGGGTGCTGGAGGTCTCCCCCTCCCCCCACCCCCCTCGCCCTCACTCCCTCAAACTCAGCATCCCCAAGGGTTCCAGCGCCAGCCTGGAACGGAAGGGGTTAAGGTGTCCGGGGTGCGGGTGTCACCTGGGGGTGCCCTCAGCACCAGCACCGCTAGCACCGGGCACTGCAGAGCGGGCAGGATGGTGCCTGGGCAGCATGGGGATGAGCTCCCGGGATGGTACATCCAGGACGTGGGCACTGGGAGGCTCTACAAGCGAGGACGGCTCCTGGGGGAGGTAAATCCTTCATCATCCTCACCCTGGCTTCATCTCTACACCCCCAGCCAGCAACCCCTCTCCCCACCCCGACCCCGCGGGGCACCCCAGCAGCATCAGACCTCCCCCGGGGTCCCCGAGGTGTCCTGCTCTGAGGGGGCAGCCACCGTCGTGCCCTCTGGGGAAGGGGAAACTGAGGCAGTGGGGAGATGCTGGGAGCCAGTTGAGTGTCCCCTGAGCTCCTTATCCCCCTGGGAATGGCACATGGGGATCCAGAAACCCCTCTTTTGCCACCTCGGGGTGCCAGGCTGCCCACTCCAGCAGTTTCCTCTTGGCAGGGTGCCTGCTCTGAGGGGCAGCCACCATCGTGCCCTCTGGAGAAGGGGAAACTGAGGCAGTGGGGAGATGCTGGGAGCCAGTTGAGTGTCCCCTGAGTTCCTTGTCCCCCCGGGAATGGCAGATGAGCACCCAGAACCCCCTCTTTTAGCACCTCGGGGTGCCAGGCTGCCCACACCAGCAGGCTCCTCCCGGCAGGGTGCCTTTGGGTACTGCTACCAGCTGAGAGAGGTGCCCAGCGGCAAGGTCTACGCAGCAAAGGTCATCCCAAGGGCTCGACTCGCTGCGGTGGGCATCAGGGAGAGGGTGAGTCCGGGCGGGGGGGCACACAGAAAGTCCCCCCAGAGAGGTTGGGGTGGGGGGAGAGGGGGAGGGTGATGCCCATGGGGCACCTCGCAGAGCTCTGCCTTCTCAGCCCCCCGGGTGAGTGCCCATCCTGCTGTGGTTGTGCACCGGGGCGGGGGTCGGCGGGGGGGGTGGGGGTGGTCCTGGGATCCAGAGCGTTCCCCGGGGGGCGGAGGGGGGGGGTTGGATGGGGGTGGTCCTGGGATCCAGAGCGTTCCCCGGGGGGCGGGGGGGTGTGGTTCTAGGATCCAGAGTGTTCCCCGGGGGGCGGGGGGCGGGGGGGTGAGGGTGGTCCTGGGATCCAGAGCGTTCCCCGGGGGGCGGGGGGGCGGGGGGGTGAGGGTGGTCCTGGGATCCAGAGCGTTCCCCGGGGGGCGGGGGGGGGTTGGGTGGGGGTGGTCCTGGGATCCAGAGCGTTCCCCGGGGGGCGGGGGGGTGTGGTTCTAGGATCCAGAGTGTTCCCCGGGGGGCGGGGGTGGTCCTGGGATCCAGAGCGGGGGGGCGGGGGGGACGCTGTCGGGCTGATGCAGGTGGAACGGGAACGGGAGCTGCTGTGCCACCTGTGCCACCGCCACCTCGTCCGCCTCCACGGGCACTTCGCGGACCGCAGCCACCTCTACCTGCTGCTGGAGCTCTGCAGCCGGGGGGTGAGGGGAGAAAGCAGCAAACCTCCCCCCTTTCCCCTCCCCCTCCCCGTGCCAGGGCTTCACCAAAGCCCTCAGCTGGCATCCCGCTCCTCCCCCCAGTCCCTGGCTGACATCCTGCGGGCCCGCGGCAGGCTGAAGGAGCTGGAGGTGAGGTTCTACCTGAAGCAGATCATCGCGGGGCTGAGCTACCTCCACGGGCAGGGCATCGTCCACAGGGACCTCAAGCTGAGTGCGTGGGGGGGGGGGGATGGGAGGGTGGGAGGGTGGTGAACCCCCCCCCCACCCCCCCCCCGGGCACCCTTGGGATCATTCTCCTCTGCAGGCAACTTCTTGGTGACCAAGAAGATGCAGGTGAAGATCGGGGACCTGGGACTGGCACAACGGTTGGCACCGGCTGGCCGGCGCTGGGGGTGAGTGGGGTTGTGGTGCTTGTCAAGAGGGTGCTGCCAGGCTGGGTGCCAGCCTGCTTGTACCCCCGGGGTGCTGTCAAGCTGGGTGACACACTCTTTGTACCCCCCCACATGGGGCTGCCAGGCTGGGGTGCCACCCTCCTTGTCCCCCCACCCCCAGGGTGCTGCCAGGCTGGGGTGCCACGCTGCTTGTCAAGAGGGTGCTGCCAGGCTGGGTGCCACCCTGCTTGTCCCCCCACATAGTGTTGCCAGGTTGGGTGCCACTCTACTTGTCTCCCTCCACATAGTGCTGCCAGGCCGGGTGCTACCCTGCTTGCCCCTCCAGGGTGCTGCCAAGATGGATGCCACCCTCCTTGTCTCCCCCCACATAGTGCTGCCAGGCTGGGTGCCACCCTGGTTGTCGCCACATGGTGCTGCCAGGTTGGGTGCCACCCTGCTTGTCCCTCCAGTGTACTGCCAGGCTGGGTGCCACCCTGCTTGTCCCTCCAGGGTACTGCCAAGCTGGATGCCACCCTGCTTGTCTCCCCCCACATAGTACTGCCAGGCTGGATGCCACCCTCCTTGTCCCCCCCCCATAGTACTGCCAGGCTGGGTGCCACTCTACTCGTCTCCCTCCACATAGTGCTGCCAGGCTGGGTGCCACTCTGCTTGTTGCCCCCTCCCCCCCATAGTGCTACCAGGCTGGGTGCTACCCTGTTTGTCCCCCCACATAGTGCTGCCAGGCTAGATGCCACCCTGCTTGTCCCTCCAGGGTACTGCCAAGCTGGATGCCACCCTCCTTGTCGTCCCGTCCGTCCCCCCCCCCCCCCCATAGTGCTGCCAGGCTGGGTGCCACCCTGCTTGTCCCCCCAGGGTGCTGCCAGGCTGGGTGCCACCCTGCTTGTCCCTCCAGGGTTCTGCCAGGCTGGGTGCCAGCCTGCTTCTCCCCCCTCCCCACCCAGGGTGCTGTGTGGGACCCCCAATCACCTGGCACCGGAGGTGTTGGACCGCAGGGGCCATGGGGTGCCCTCAGACATCTGGGCTCTGGGCTGTGCCACGTAAGCAGGGAGCTGGAGGGTGGCAAGGAGGGCAGGGGGAGGGGGCTGGAGGGGCTGCTCCGGGCCCCTCTGAGCACCCAGGACCCCCCCTGCCCCCTCCCAGGTACGAGGCCCTGACTGGCACCCCCCCGTTCGGGGCGGCCCGGAGGCAGGAGCTGTTCTGGCAGATCCGGGGGGCACAGTACCCGGCGGCCCCCCAGCTCTCAGCCCCTGCCCAGGCTCTCATCGCCCACATGCTGCAGCCTGAGCCCGCAGCACGACCCAGCCTGCAGCACGTCCTGCAGCACAGCTTCTTCGTCCGGGTGTGGGGGCACAGCACCACGGGAGGGGATGGGGAGGGGAGGGGGATGGGAGGGGAGATGGGGGTGGGGAGGGGAGATGGGATGGGGAAGGGATGGGATGGGAAGGGGGATGGGATGGAGGTGGGATGGGGATGGGGGAGGGGAGTGGGAGGGGAAGGGGTTGGGGAGGGGATGGGAGGGGGATGGGAAGGGGATGGGATGGGGAGGGGAGATGGGATGGGAATGGGGATGGGGAGGGGATGGAGATGGGATAGGGATGGGGTGGGAGGGACCTCGAGGATCAGCCAGTGCCAGCCCCCACCCCTGCCGTGGGGCAGGGACACCTCCCACCAGCCCAGGTTGCTCAGAGCCACATCCAGCCTGGCCTGGAACACCTCCCCCACCCCCCTGTGCAACCTGTGCCAGGGTCTCACCACCCCCCCTGGTGAGGAGCTCCTTCCTAGCAGCCAGTCTGAGATTACCTACTTCTAGTTCTGCTCCAGCATGAGCCCCAGGGACATGGGGAGGACATGGAGAGGGATCTGGGTGGGATTCAGGATGGGGAGGGAGTGGATGGTCACTGCCTCTTGCTCCTCACCCAGGGCTTCACTCCAGCCAAGCTCCCAGCCCATGCCTGCCACTCGGTGCCCATCCTGGTGTGCCAGGACCTGCTGAGCAGAGCTCTGTGGTGCTGCTGAGGGAGTTGGCAGAAAAAGTGAAGAGGAGCAAAATAAAGACCCAAACCCAACCCCCAAAGGGATCCCTCTGGTTCCAAACTGGGATGGGGAGAAGCTGGGGGGCAAAGGTGCCCATGGGAGAGCTTGGAAGGGGCTTTGGGGGTCCCTCCCCTCACTCTGCTGGCAAGGGGAGGAAGAGAGGGAGGAGTCCTCCTCACCCAGGGCTTCACTCCAGCCAAGCTCCCACCCCATGCCTGCCACTCAGTGCCCATCCTGGTGTGCCAGGACCTGCTGAGCAGAGCTCTGTGGTGCTGGGAGGGGGTTGGCAGTGCTGGCAGCAGTGGGACTCAGCCCTCTCCCCCTCTCCCTCCCTCCACCACCATCCCCACGAAGAATCAACTTCCAGGCCTTGCAGGAACCAAGATCCAGGGAGGGGAAAACCTTTTATTAGTGCTAGGAACCGACTCAAGTCCAGCCCTGGAGGGGAGCAGGAGGGGAGGGGAAGGGACCAGGACAAACCAGGGGCACACAGAGGGCAGGTGGACCCTAGAAAAAGTGAAGGGGAACAAAATAAAAGACCCAAACCCAACCCCCAAAGGGATCCCTCTGGTTGCAGACCGGGATGGGGAGAAGCTGGGGGGCAAAGGTGCCCATGGGAGAGCTTGGAAGGGGCACTGGGGGGTCCCTCCCCTCACTCTGCTGGCAAGGGGAGGGAGGAAGAGAGGGAGGAGAGTGCCTTGGGGTCCCTGCTCAGCTTCACTTCTCCCCTCCCCTCCCCCAAGAGGAGGCAAAGGGCTGAGAGCTCAGTGAATGACATTAAAAGCACCTCCCAGTGTCACCTCCTGAGTGCCTGGCACCAGGGACCCCCTGAAACAGAGGGGAGGGGACACACAGACACAGAGAGGGGACACACAGACGGACACAGAGAGCACCAGGGAGCCACTTGGCTGCTCCTGGACCTGCCCTGCGTGTCAGAGCAAGAGGGGAGGCAGGGAGGGAGGCTGGCACCAGCTGCCCTGTGGCACCAGGAGGGGGTCTGGGGGCTTGAGCTGCACTTTGGGGGAAGCAGAGCAGCTCCAGTGCCACACAGCCCAGAGGGGAGGAGAAAGGAAGGGAAGAGCCCAGGGTGGGGGAGGGGACCACAGGGTGAGACCCTGGGGAGGGACAGCAGCTCCCACCCACAGCCCTGGGCAGGGTTGGGGGGGTGCCAGGGTGGGCACTCAACCCCTTGCCTGCCACCCTCCCTGTGCTCAGCCCACTGAGGAGCTGCAGGGACTGATCCTGCAGCCCCCACCCCCTCCCCCTCTCCCCAGATGAGTGTCACACAGAGCAGGGCAGGGGGTGGTGTGGGCCACCAGCAAATGCCCTCAGCACCTCCTCCCCACAAAAGGCCTGGCACTGGCAGCAGCTCAGAGCTCCCCTTGGTGCCAAGGCTGCAGCCTGCCTGCCCCTGTGCCCTCCCCCTGCAAAACCACCCAGCAGCCTCTGGCTCACAGGCTCCCTGACCCACAGCCCCCCCTCTGCCCCCCAGGTGCCACCAGAGCTGCCCTCCTGCCTGCTGGGGCAGCAGAGAGCACAGCAGAGGGCACAGGGAGGCACAGCATGGCAGGGCACAGCATGCCAAGCCACGCCAGGCCACATGGGCACTGCTTTTAGGCCTCCTCAAGGACAAGGGCACAGCTGGGAGGGGGCAGGTGGCACATCCTGGCTGCTCCCAAGGCTGGGTGAAGGGTTGGGCCCCCAGCCCCAGCCAGAGCTGAAGGCCTGGCACAGTGCCCATTGGCTATTTTTAGCCCTGGCATCTCTGTTCTTTGAAGCTTGTCCACTTTTGTTCCCTTTTCCACAGCCCTCCCCTGTCCCCACCCTGGCTTAGAGGTGACAGCAATAGCAACACCTCCCCCCCCTCTGCTGTGCCAACCCCTGCCCTCCAGCCACCAGCTGGCCCTGGGCACAGGGCTCTGAGGCCCTGGCAGCGTGGTGGGGGGCCAGGCCATGCTCCCCCCCCTCACCCCAAAGCCCTCCTAGCTCTGGGAAGTGCCATCCCTGTGCCCCCCACCTCCCTCTCCCTCCCAGGGACAGCTGAGGGCTTCAGGGCAGGACATGCCAGGGAATGCAGAGGGGGTTTGAGCTCCTGGGGTCCCCCCCCAGCTTCCTCCCACAGCCAGCAGCTGCCCAAAGAGGGGGAGGGGAGCAGCAACTCAGGGTGGGGGAGGAGGGCCCTGGGGTGGGGAGGGTCTGGGGGGTGTCTCTGGGGATGAGAGCAGCTCCTCAGGGTGAGGAGGGTCTGGGGGGGTCTCTGGGGATGAGAGCAGCTCCTCAGGGTGAGGAGGGTCTGGGGGGGTCTCTGGGGATGAGAGCAGCTCCTCAGGGTGAGGAGGGTCTCTGGGGATGAGAGCAGCTCCTCAGAGTGGGGAGCAGGGCCCTGGGGTGGGGAGGGTCTGGAGGGTCTCTGGGGATGAGAGCAGCTCCTCAGGGTGAGGAGGGTCTGGAGGGTCTCTGGGGATGAGAGCAGCTCCTCAGGGTGGGGGAGCAGCTCCTCAGGATGAGGAGGGTCTGGAGGGTCTCTGGGGATGAGAGCAGCTCCTCAGGGTGAGGAGGGTCTGGGGGGTCTCTGGGGATGAGAGCAGCTCCTCAGCAGGGGGAGCAGCTCCTCAGGATGGGGAGGGTCTGGGGGGTGCCTGGTGGGGAGCAGCAGCTCCCTCAGGCTGTTTGTTCCCATCCCCCAGGGCACAAACCAAGCCCAGCCCGGGGGCCAGCCTCATTTCTCCAACAGAAAGGGTTTTAAAACAAAGGCTGAAGCCTGGGGACTCCTCTCCCCCCAGCTGCAAACTCACCCTGCTGCAGACATCAGCCCCAAAGCTCCTGTGGGCTGCCAGCCACAGCCACAAGGAGAGGGGGGAGAGCTGTCACCACACAGCCCTGGACCAGAGCTGAAGCCCAGCTGAAGGTCAGGCTGAGCTGAGAGCAGGATCCTGGAGGGCAGGGCTGGCCCAGGGTGCAGTGTGGTGACAGCAGGACCAGGTGAGGGGGGGGTTGGGGGGGGGGACTGGTGAGAGGACAAAAGGAGCTGGCAGGACTCAGGTGGGGCTGCAGCAGCTCCTCAGCAGCTCCTCAGCAGCTCCTCAGCAGCTCCTCAGCAGCTCCTCAGCAGGCTGAAGGCAGTGAGTTGCTCTCCACCTCCAGTCCTTTGCTGGCCAGGAAGGCATCCTGCTTGGGATCCCGGCCCAGGAACTTCCTCAACATGTCAGAAGCATCCAGGGAACCACCAGGATGCAGGATGCAATTCCTGTAATCCATGCCCACCTGTGAGGAGAGACAGAGGTACAGTCCAGCCACCCTCCTGCCAGCAGGGTCACCTCCTGCCTGATCTGGCAGGCCACAGGCTGCCAACCTCCTTCTCCTCCTGGGTTGCAGCAGAAGTGTGGCCAGCAGGGCCAGGGAGGGGATTCTGCCCCTCTGCTCCTCTCTGCTCAGACCACTCCTGGAGCTCTGGGTCCAGTTCTGGAGCCTCTGTTTCAGGAAGGATCTGGAGGTGCTGGAAGGTGTCCAGAGAAGGGCCAGGAGGAGGAGCAGAGGGCTGGAGCTGCTCTGCTGTGAGCACAGCCTGAGAGAGTTGGGGTTGTGCAGGCTGGAGAGGAGAAGGCTCCCAGGAGACCTTCTGGTGGCCTTGCAGGATCTGCAGGGGGCTCCAGGAAAGCTGGGGAGGGACTTTGGAGGGTGTCAGGGAGTGACAGGACTGGGGGGAATGGAGCAAAACTAGAAGTGGGGAGATTCAGATTGGATGTGAGGAAGAAATTCTTCCCCATGAGGGTGGTGAGAGCCTGGCACAGGTTGCCCAGGGAGGTGGTGGAAGCCTCATCCCTGGAGGTGTTTGCAGCCAGGCTGGAGGTGGCTGTGAGCAACCTGCTGTGGTGTGAGGTGTCCCTGGGCATGGCAGGGGGGTTGGCACAGGCTGAGCCTTGAGCTCCCCTCCAAGCCTGGCAGTTCCCTGCCTCCTTCCTTACCTTACAGTTCATGATCCCCTCCTGCTTGAAGCGGGTGTGGAACATGTCCATGGAGTAGACTTCACTCCAGAGGTAGCCATAGTACTGTGCATCATAGCCACCTGCCAGGTGGCCAAAGGTGGCTGGCATGTTGGTCCCTTGGGGACAAAAGGGGAGGGGGGGCTTAGGAACAACTCAAGAGCATGGAAAACCTTCCCCCCACCCCCCTCCTGAGCTGTCAGTGTGGCTGGGCAGGCCCTGGGCTGGCTCCTTCCCAGCCTCAGGGGAAACAGGGAAGGATTTTCCAGGGGGTTTGGGCCCTGCTTTGCCTGGAGCCAGCAGAAACTGTCCCCATTGGGCCACTTCAGGCTGTCCCCACTGGGCCACTTCAGGCTGTGCCCACTGGGCCAGTTTAGATTATCCCTATTGGGCCAGTTCAGATTGTCCCCACTGGGCCACCTCAAGCTGTCCCCACTGGGCCACCTCAAACTGTCCCCAGGGAGCCACCTCAAGCTGTCCCCACTGGGCCACCTCAAGCTGTCCCCAGGGAGCCACCCCAAGCTGTCCCCACTGGGCCAGTTCAGATTGTCCCCAAGGAGCCACCCCAAGCTGTCCCCACTGGGCCAGTTCAGATTGTCCCCAGGAGCCACCCCAAGCTGTCCCCACTGGGCCAGTTCAGATTGTCCCCAAGGAGCCACCCCAAGCTGTCCCCACTGGGCCAGTTCAGATTGTCCCCAAGGAGCCACCCCAAGCTGTCCCCACTGGGCCAGTTCAGATTGTCCCCAAGGAGCCACCTCAAGCTGTCCCCACTGGGGCCAGCCTGAAGCCTCAAGCCTTGAGAAGAACCCTCCTGAGCCAAGCCTGCTGGGGAGACAGGGAGGAGCTGTGCCCTCCCTCCAGGCCCTGGGTACCTGGGGTGGCAGGGACCCCCAGCACCTCCTGACACAGCTGGGCAAACACCTCCACGGGGTCAGCCTTGGTCTGGGTGTGCAGAGCCTGATCCACCTTGGCCAGGACGATCTGGCGCAGGTTGAAGAGCCCTGGAAGGAGGCAGGGGGAGAAAGGGAAAGGCTGCAGGGCTGGCTCCACACAGGCTGCATGCAGCTCCTGTCCCTCTGCCACCACTCAGCCTGCTGCATGCAGCTCCTGTCCCTCTGCCACCACTCAGCCTGCTGCATGCAGCTCCTGTCCCTCTGCCACCACCCAGCCTGCTGCATGCAGCTCCTGTCCCTCTGCCACCACCCAGCCTGCTGCATGCAGCTCCTGTCCCTCTGCCACCACCCAGCCTGCTGCATGCAGCTCCTGCCCCTCTGCCACCACCCAGCCTGCTGCATGCAGCTCCTGTCCCTCTGCCACCACCCAGCCTGCTGCATGCAGCTCCTGTCCCTCTGCCACCACCCAGCCTGCTGCATGCAGCTCCTGTCCCTCTGCCACCACCCAGCCTGCTGCATGCAGCTCCTGTCCCTCTGCCACCACTCAGCCTGCTGCATGCAGCTCCTGTCCCTCTGCCACCACCCAGCCTGCTGCATGCAGCTCCTGTCCCTCTGCCACCACCCAGCCTGCTGCATGCAGCTCCTGTCCCTCTGCCACCACTCAGCCTGCTGCATGCAGCTCCTGTCCCTCTGCCACCACCCAGCCTGCTGCATGCAGCTCCTGTCCCCTCTGCCACCACCCAGCCTGCTGCATGCAGCTCCTGTCCCTCTGCCACCACCCAGCCTGCTGCATGCAGCTCCTGTCCCTCTGCCACCACCCAGCCTGCTGCATGCAGCTCCTGTCCCTCTGCCACCACCCAGCCTGCTGCATGCAGCTCCTGTCCCTCTGCCACCACTCAGCCTGCTGCATGCAGCTCCTGCCCCTCTGCCACCACTCAGCCTGCTGCATGCAGCTCCTGCCCCTCTGCCACCACCCAGCCTGCTGCATGCAGCTCCTGCCCCTCTGCCACCACCCCGCCTGCTGCATGCAGCTCCTGCCCCTCTGCCACCACCCAGCCTGCTGCATGCAGCTCCTGTCCCTCTGCCACCACCCAGCCTGCTGCATGCAGCTCCTGCCCCTCTGCCACCACCCAGCCTGCTGCATGCAGCTCCTGCCCCTCTGCCACCACTCAGCCTGCTGCATGCAGCTCCTGCCCCTCTACCACTCAGCCTGCTGCATGCAGCTCCTGCCCCTCTGCCACCACTCAGCCTGCTGCATGCAGCTCCTGCCCCTCTGCCACCACCCAGCCTGCTGCATGCAGCTCCTGTCCCTCTGCCACCACCCAGCCTGCTGCATGCAGCTCCTGTCCCTCTGCCACCACCCAGCCTGCTGCATGCAGCTCCTGCCCCTCTGCCACCACCCAGCCTGCTGCATGCAGCTCCTGCCCCTCTGCCACCACCCAGCCTGCTGCATGCAGCTCCTGTCCCTCTGCCACCACTCAGCCTGCTGCATGCAGCTCCTGCCCCTCTGCCACCACCCAGCCTGCTGCATGCAGCTCCTGCCCCTCTGCCACCACCCAGCCTGCCCCAGCACCTCCTGCCCCTCTGCCACCACCCAGCCTGCCCCAGCACCTCCTGCCACACCAACCTCAACTCTTCCCAGAGGTACTGAAGCAGATCTGGCTCCTGCCCCTCTCAATCCCTTCATTCCCCACAGCACAGGGAGCAGGACAAAGCCTCTCCTCTGCCTGCCCAGGTCATAGAATCCCAGGCTGGGTTGGGTTGGAAGGGACCTCAAAGCTCAGGCAGTTCCAAGCCCCCCTGCCATGTGCAGGGACCCCTCCCCCCAGCCCAGGGTGCTCAGGGCCTCATCCAGCCTGGCCTTGAGCACCTCCAGGGAAGAGGCATCCCTGGAAACCTGTGCCTTGAGCACCTCCAGGCAGGGGGCAGCCACAGCCTCCCTGGGCAACCTGTGCCAGTCTCTCCCCACCCTCACTCCCAACAATTCCTTCCTCATCTCCACTCTCAGTCTCCCCTCTCCCAGCTCCAAGCCATTGTCCCTCATCCTGTCACTCCCAGCCCTTATCCAAAGTCCCTCCCCAGCTCTCCTGGGCTCCCCTTCAAGGCTGCTCCAAGCTCATCCCTGAAGCCTTCTTTACTCCAGGCTGAAGAGATTCAACTCACTCCAGAACTGGTAGAGGTCACTAAGGATCTCCTTCCCCTCCCCACCCCGAGGGGACCCAGGGACAAAGCTCTGCCCTCCAGCTGTGCTCACCTGTGTTTGCCTGCCTGGATTTGATCAGCTTCTCCAGCAGCTCATCAGGGATGGGGCTTCCAGTCTTGTAGTGCCTGGACATGCGCAGCAGAGGCTCCTTCTCCCACACCCAGTTCTCCAGCATCTGGGAGGGAGCCTCCACAAAGTCCCTCTCCACGTGTGTCCCACTGAACATGGCAAACTCAGCCTAGGAGACAGGGCAAGCTCACAGCCTGCCTGCCCCTCAGCCCAAGGGAGGGTAAGGAGAGGGCAGGAAGGGACCAAACCCTCCTTCCATCAGAGAATCAACCAGGCTGGAAAAGACCTCAGAGATCATCAAGTGCCAGCTGTCACCCAAGCCCTCCTGACAACCAAACCCTGGCTCCAAGGGCCACATCCAATCCTTTTCTGAACACCTCCAGGGATGGGGACTCAGCACCTCCCTGGGCAGCACATCCCATGGCCAATTCCTCTTTCTGGGAAGAGCTTTCTCCTCACCTCCAGCCTAAACCTCCCCTGCACAGCTTGAGGCTGTGTCCTCTTCTTCTGCTGCTGGCTGCCTGGGAGCAGAGCCCAACCCCCACCTGGCTGCAACCTCCCTGCAGGGAGCTGTGGAGAGCAATGAGGTCTGCCCTGAGCCTCCTCTTCACCCCCAGCTCCCTCAGCCTCTCCTCACAGGGCTGTGCCCCAGACCCCTCCCCAGCTTTGTTGCCCTTCTCTGGACACCTTCCAGCATCTCAACCTCTCTCTTGAACTGAGGAGCCCAGAACTGGACTCAGCACATTGAACAGGAAAAGAAAAGAGAGAGACTGAACAGGAAAAGAAAAGAGACTGAACAGGAAAAGAAAAGAGAGAGACTGAACAGGAAAAGAAAAGAGAGAGACTGAACAGGAAAAGAAAAGAGAGAGACTGAACAGGAAAAGAAAAGAGAGAGACTGAACAGGAAAAGAAAAGAGAGAGACTGAACAGGAAAAGAAAAGAGAGAGACTGAACAGGAAAAGAAAAGAGAGAGACTGAACAGGAAAAGAAAAGAGAGAGACTGAACAGGAAAAGAAAAGAGAGAGACTGAACAGGAAAAGAAAAGAGAGAGACTGAACAGGAAAAGAAAAGAGAGAGACTGAACAGGAAAAGAAAAGAGAGAGACTGAACAGGAAAAGAAAAGAGACTGAACAGGAAAAGAAAAGAGACTGAACAGGCAAGAAAAGAGACTGAACAGGAAAGAAAAGAGACTGAACAGGAAAGAAAAGAGACTGAACAGGAAAAGAAAAGAGACTGAACAGGCAAGGAGATCTTGATCAGGCCTCACCTGAGAGCAGAGCTGGTGCATGACATGCCCAAACTCATGGAAGTAGGTCTCCACTTCATCATGCTGCAGCAGGGAAGGAGCATCTGGGGTGGGCTTGGTGAAATTGGCCACCATGGCAGCCACGGAGATCTGCCTGCTGGAGTCTGGCAGGAGGCAGCCTGGCTGCAGGCCGAAGCAGGCAGCATGTCCATACTTCCCTTCCCTAGGTGGGCACAGGGCAGGGTTACAGGGAGCTCACCCCCCACCCCCAGCCAGCCAGGAGCCACAGGAGTCATGGAATGGGTTGGGGTTGGAAGGGATCTTAATGATCAGCCAATCCCAACCCCCCCTCTGCCACGGGCAGGGACCCCTCCCCCCAGCCCAGGGTGCTCAGGGCCTCATCCAGCCTGGCCTGGAACACCTCCACAGCCTCCCTGGGCAACCTGTGCCAGGCTCTCCCCAGCCTCACTCTCAACAATTCCTTCCTCATCTCCACTCTCAGTCTCCCCTCTCCCAGCTCCAAGCCATTTTCCTTCATCCTGTCCCTCCCAGCCCTTGTCAGAAGTCCCTCCCCAGCTCTCCTGCAGCCCCTTTCAGGTCAGGAAGCTCAACAGAAAATTCTCCAGGAGGTTTGTGCCCATCAGTGCTCACTCAGCTTGCCTGAAGACCCCCAAAATCTGTTGCCTCTTGCCATGGGGGGGGGGAGGAACTTTAGCATCACAGAATCCCAGAATGGGTTGGGTTGGAAGGGACCTCAAAGCTCAGCCAGGTCCAACCCTCCTGCCATGGGCAGGGACACCTCCCACCAGCCCAGGGTGACTCAAGGCCTCATCCAGCCTGGTCCTGAACACCTCCAGGCATGGGGCAACCACAGCCTCCCTGGGTGACCTGTGCCAGGCTCTCCCCACCCTCATTGGGAAGAATTTCTCCCTAATCTCCATGCTCTCAGTCTCTCCTCTCCCAGCTCCAAGCCAGTGTCCTCATCCTGGCACTCCCAGCCCTGGTCCAAAGTCCCTCCCCAGCACTCCTGGAGCCCTTCCAGGTAGTGGAAGTCTGCTCTAAGTTCTCCTTGGAGCCTTCCCTTCTCCAAGCTGAGCAGCCCCAACTCTCAGAATAGAAGCTGCTGGGGATGCCAGGGACACCTGCTGTGCTCCTGGGACCCTCTACTCCTGGGACACCTCCACTCGTGGGACACCTGCTGTGCTCCTGGGACACCTCCACTCCTGGGACACCTTCACTCCTGGGACACCTTCACTCCTGGGACACCCCCACTCCTGGGACACCCCCACTCCTGGGACACCTCCACTCCTGGGACACCTCCACTCCTGGGACACCTTCACTCCTGGGACACCTTCACTCCTGGGACACCTTCACTCCTGGGATATCCCCACTCCTGGGACACCCCCACTCCTGGGACACCCCCACTC
The DNA here is from genome assembly GCF_027791375.1 of Indicator indicator. Classification (NCBI taxonomy): domain Eukaryota; kingdom Metazoa; phylum Chordata; class Aves; order Piciformes; family Indicatoridae; genus Indicator; species Indicator indicator. The sequence continues at coordinate 167,499 of NW_026539201.1, forward strand.
CTGGGACACCCCACTCCTGGGACACCCCCACTCCTGGGACACCCCCACTCCTGGGACACCTCCACTCCTGGGACACCCCACTCCTGGGACACCCCCACTCCTGGGACACCCCACCCCTGGGACACCTTCACTCCTGGGACCCCTCACTCCTGGGACACCCCACCCCTGGGACACCCCCACCCCTGGGACACCCCCACTCCTGGGACACCCCACCCCTGGGACCCCTCACCCCTGGGACCCCTCACCCCTGGGACCCCTCACTCCTGGGACACCCCACCCCTGGGACACCCCACCCCTGGGACACCCCACCCCTGGGACACCCCCACTCCTGGGACACCCCCACTCCTGGGACACCCCACCCCTGGGACACCCCACCCCTGGGACCCCTCACTCCTGGGACACCCCACCCCTGGGACACCCCACTCCTGGGACCCCTCACTCCTGGGACCCCTCACTCCTGGGACACCCCACCCCTGGGACCCCTCACTCCTGGGACACCTTCACTCCTGGGACACCTCCACTCCTGGGACACCTCCACTCCTGGGACACCCCACCCCTGGGACACCCCACCCCTGGGACCCCTCACTCCTGGGACACCTTCACTCCTGGGACACCTCCACTCCTGGGACACCCCCACTCCTGGGACACCCCCACTCCTGGGACACCCCACCCCTGGGACACCCCACCCCTGGGACCCCTCACTCCTGGGACACCCCACCCCTGGGACCCCTCACTCCTGGGACACCTTCACTCCTGGGACACCTCCACTCCTGGGACACCTCCACTCCTGGGACACCCCACCCCTGGGACCCCTCACTCCTGGGACACCCCACTCCTGGGACACCCCACCCCTGGGACACCTCCACCCCTGGGACACCTCCACCCCTGGGACACCTCCACCCCTGGGACACCCCCACTCCTGGGACACCCCACCCCTGGGACACCTCCACTCCTGGGACACCCCCACTCCTGGGACACCTCCACTCCTGGGACACCTCCACTCCTGGGACACCTCCACTCCTGGGACATCCCACTCCTGGGACACCCCCACTCCTGGGACACCTCCACTCCTGGGACACCTCCACTCCTGGGACACCCCCACTCCTGGGACACCCCACTCCCTCTCCACACCATTTAGGAGCAGGCCAAGCTCTCCTCTTGCCCAGGCTCTGCTCCTCCTTCCCCCAGCCCTCCTCCCTTGCTCTTCCCTCACCGTGGGTAGAGGTCCAGGTAGAACTTCCCAATCACCTCCCCGGAGGAGGCGTCCTTCACCGTGTAGAGCTGAACGTCCTCGTGCCAGACCTGAGCCTTCTCCTCCAGGTGGAAGGTGAGGCCCAGCAGCTCCTGGTAAATGGCCAGCAGGCCCGTGGTGACCACCTGCATGGGGAAATACTCCTTCAGCAGGTTCTGGTCCACGCTGTACTTGGTCTCCTCCACCTGGTTCATGTAGTAGCGCATGTCCCAGGCGTTGATGCGGTCGTCGAAGTCCAGCCCACGCTTCTCACACTCCTTCTTCTTCAGCTCCAAGATCACAGCCCTCTCCTTCTCCCCAAGGGGTTTCAGCTTCTGGGCCAGCTCATCTAAGGAAGGACCCAAAAAGTCAAGCAGGATGAGCACTGGAGGGCAGCAGCCCAGCCCTTGGCCCTGCTCTCAGCCCTTACCCAGGAAGGTGGCCACCGTCTGGCTGGTCTTGGCCATGTTCATCTCCAGCACGAAGTCTGCATGGGTGCTGAAGCCCAGCAGGTTGGCTTTCTGAGCCCTCAAGTCCACCAGCTCCTTCAGGATCAAGCAATTCTCCTGCCAAAGGAGAGCCAAAGCAGGAGGGAAGCGGGTTAGGGAGGTGGAGATAGGAAGCATGGGGTGGGTGGAAGCATCGAGCCCCAGCCAGGCTCCCTTGGGCTCTGGGAGCTGACCTGGCAAGCAGCTGAGCTCCTCCTACCTCTTTGCACCTGGAGTTGAACATCTCCTCCACCTTCCTCCTTGTCTCAGGCACGTAGCACTTCTTCAGCAGAGGGAAATAGTGAGGGTATTTCAAGGTGACTTTCAGCTTGCCATCCTCTGTCTTCTCCAGGGAGTTGAGGAAGTCCTCAGGGAGCCCTCCTGAGGCAAAAAAAAAAACCCAAAGAGCAGGCAGGACCTGATGGGAGAGCCCAGAGCTGCACAGCAGCAGGGCTCCTGTGCTGCTCCTGAGGCCAGAGGAATCCCAACACTCAGAGAGCCACCACAGGAGAAAATTAAACATCCCCCCTCCCCACCCCCCAGAAAAAAAAAAAAAAAAAAAATTAGCTCCCTACCTAATTCCTCCCTGGAGAAGGGCAAGAAGGTGGTGTCTTCATTGAGGTTCTTGTTGAAGTCTATGCAAAGCACACTCAGCTTTTTCTTAATAGCTTTGATTTTCTTGAGAAATAAAGAGATGGAGAGAGTGGAAAAAAAAAAAAAAAAAAAAAAAAAAAAAAAAAACAACCCAAAACCAAAAAGTCAGCCCCAAAGGGAGAAGGCAACAAACAGCTTTGGCCATCTCCAGCCTGCTGAGCTGCCCAGAGGCCTGCCCTTGGCTGCATTCTAAATGCCAAGCTGCAGAATTCACTGCAGCTCAGCACTGGTGCTGAGCTCTCCAGCCTAGAACAGGCTCTCTTTGATCACACCTGGTAAGGGAACAGACAGCTCAGCAAGGTCCCAGCCACCTCCTGCCAGCTGAGGAGCTGCAGGTGTTTAAGCAACAACCTCCTCTAGCCTGATTTCATCTCCTTTCCCTTCTTCTCCTCCCCAGCTCCTTCACTGGTGTGTGGGAAGAGGGAGGTCCTGAGCAGCTCAGTCCCCAACCAGCCCTAGGAGGGGAGGGGAAACCTTCTCCAACTGCCCCTTTGAATGTGGGGTGCTGCTTCCAGATCTGCAATTCCAGCTTCTCAGGAGCCCCCCAACTCTCACTGTTGACCCAGTGTCAACCTCACTTGGTAAGGGGAAAGGAAAAGGAGCCTGGAGCCACCCAGGGTCACAGGAATCAGGGGTAAAGTCCAGGGGTCTGAGCCTCAGCCTGCTCTGTCCTGTGCTCCTGCAAGGCCTCCTCTCTGTGTGCTCCCTTGGAGCTCTGTGACCTCACCTCCTGTGTCTCCTCAGGCAGGTGGAGTCCGTTTCTTTTACCCAGTTTGATCAACCTCTCCAGGTACCTCTTTGCTTCAGGCTTCAGGGAAGCACTCTCTGCTTTCTCCTGCAGAACAAAAGCCAGCAGCTCAGCCAAGGGTGGGATCAGGTGGTGCAGGGCACCCAGAGAAGAGGAGCTGGGGGGTGAGTGGGACAGCAGTGACCCCGAAACAGGTGGAAGGCTTTGGTGTGTCAGCTCCTGTTGGATTGCTTCAAGCATGCCCCCTCCGTGCCCTTCCCAGGGCATCATCCAGCCCCTTCCTGGATTAGCTGAGGCTTTGGGGGGGAGCAGAGCCCTCAAACCCCAACTCCCCAGCTCTCTGCCATGATCACATCAGGATCCAGCTGCAGGCCTGACTCACTCTCAATCCCTCAGAACCACAGAATCATTAAGCCCTCTAAGTCCAACCCTCAACCCACCACCCCCATGCTCATGTCCCCTGCTTGTTTCTTGAACCCCCTCCAGGGATGGGCACTCCACCACCTCTCCCTGGGCAGCCTGTGCCAATCCCTGACCACTCTTGCAGCCAAGAAATTGTTCCTCATCTCCAACCTGACCCTCCCCCTGGTGCAGCTGGAGGCCATTTCCTCTTGTCCTGGTACCTGGGAGAAGAGGCCAACATGGGCCTCACTCCAACCTCCTTTCAGGCAGCAGCAGAGAGCAATGAGGTCTCCCCTCGACCCTCACCAACCCCCAGCTCCCTCAGCATCTCCTCACAAGCTCTGCTCTCTGAACCCCCCTGCAGCTTCGTTGTCCATCTGTGTCTGGGACAAAGGAAAAGAGCTCCTGGCAGTTGCAGCAGGATTGCCCTGCTCAGAGAGGGAGCAGCCTCCCAAGCACTCACCTGGAGCCAGACAATCCTCTGGTACACATCCTGCCTCATGCTCATCTCCACATCAAACTCGGAGAGCTTCTTGTCAGCCTCAGTGCTGGCTGCCCTGATGTCCTTGCAGGGTGAGACGTGCTGGGGGAAGTCCAGCATGTTCCGGCGGACTGGGGGGGGGGGACAGGAGAGGGATCAGGGCTGAAGGCAACAGCTCCATGGCCCAGAGCTGCTCCTGGGTGGGAGCATGAACAAGAGAGGCTGTGTTAGCTGGGAGCCAGCTGGACAGCCCTGGAGCCTGGCCTGCACCACCCACACACCAGGGAAGAGTGAGGGAGGCTGCTGCCAGCAGACAAAGCCAGAGCTGTGCCCCCGGGGAGTGCCCCGCAGCAGCCACTCACCCCTGCCCTGCTGCTGGGCACAGCTCTGCTGCTGCTGGGCACAGCTCTGCTGCTGCTGCTGGGCACAGCCCTGCTGCCCTTCCCCTCCACAGCCCAGGCACAACTCTGCTGCTGCTGGGCACAACTCTGCTGCTGCTGCTGGGTACAGCCCTGCTGCTGCTGGGCACAGCTCTGCTGCCCTTCCCCTCCACAGCCCAGGCACAGCCCTGCTGCTGCTGCTGGGCACAGCCCTGCTGCTGGGTACAGCCCTGCTGCTGCTGCTGGGTACAGCCCTGCTGCTGCTGCTGGGCACAGCCCTGCTGCTGCTGCTGGGTACAGCCCTGCTGCTGCTGCTGGGCACAACTCTGCTGCTGCTGCTGGGCACAGCCCTGCTGCTGCTGCTGGGTACAGCTCTGCTGCTGCTGCTGGGTACAGCCCTGCTGCTGCTGCTGGGCACAACTCTGCTGCTGCTGCTGGGCACAGCCCTGCTGCTGCTGCTGGGCACAGCCCTGCTGCTGCTGCTGGGCACAGCCCTGCTGCTGCTGCTGGGTACAGCCCTGCTGCTGCTGCTGGGCACAACTCTGCTGCTGCTGCTGGGCACAGCCCTGCTGCTGCTGCTGGGCACAGCCCTGCTGCTGCTGCTGGGCACAGCCCTGCTGCTGCTGCTGGGTACAGCCCTGCTGCTGCTGCTGGGTACAGCCCTGCTGCTGCTGCTGGGCACAACTCTGCTGCTGCTGCTGGGCACAACTCTGCTGCCCTTCCCCTCCACAGCCCAGGCACATCTGTTCTCCAGACCCTTCCCCAAGCTTTGTTGCCCTTCTCTGGACCTTCTCCATTCCCTCCATGTCTTCCTTGGAGCAAAGGGACCCAAAACTGCCCCCAGGACTTGAGCTGTGACCTCCCCAGTGCCACAATCACTTCCCCATCACTGGACACCAGGGCAGCATCGCTGGCACAACTCCTCCCTTTAGAGGACCAGGCTAAAAGTGCCACCCTGCAGACACCCCAAAAAGCCCCAGGCGTGCCCTCTCCTGACACATTCCCATCTTAGAACCAAAGCCAGGGGGAACATTCCTGGCCACCACCTCTGCAAAACCTCAAGGACCACCGAGCCCTCGGCGGGGAAGGCAACCAGAAGGCTGAAAGCGCAGCAGAAGGTGGAGCAGGCAGCTCCCCTCTGCTGCCCAGGCAAAGCACTGCCAGTTCTGCTGAAGTGGACAGCAGCCCCCTGCTTAGTCAGGGCTTTTCCCTCCTTCTTTTGGGCACAAGCAAGCAGAGAGAAGGCAGCAGGGAGAAAGGCAGCAGAGGTTTTGCAGGCTGCTTTCCGAAGCGCCGAGACGCGGCGGTGGGGGACGGCGAACAGATGCTGGGAGGCTGGGGAGGGAGGGAGGGAGGGAGGGATGGAGGGAAGAAGGGAGGAATGGAGGGGGGGAAGGGAAGTGGGGAGCGCTGCCTGACTTTGGGGTTTTCTTGCTGTAAATAATTAGCCAGGGAGAGATGGAAGCCTGCAGTGTTTGGGCAGCCTGGTGCCATCCTGTCCTGTCACGTCACAGCTAATCCCTCAAGCCACAGAGCTGGTGGGGAGGGAGAGGCTGAGCCTGCACTGTGGGGAGGGAAAGAGAATTGCCAGGGATGGAAGGGAGCTCAAGGCTCAGCCAGTCCCAACCCCCCTGCCATGCCCAGGGACACCTCACACCACAGCAGGTTGCTCACAGCCACCTCCAGCCTGGCCTTGAACACCTCCAGGGATGAGGCTTCCACCACCTCCCTGGGCAACCTGTGCCAGGCTCTCACCACCCTCCTGGGGAAGAATTTCCTCCTCACATCCAATCTGAATCTCCCCACTTCTAGTTTTGTTTCATTCTTCCCCAGTCCTATCCCTCCCTGACAGCCTCCAAAGTCCCTCCCCAGCTTTCCTGGAGCCCCCTTCAGATCCTGGAAGGCCACCAGAAGGTCTCCTGGGAGCCTTCTCCTCTCCAGCCTGCACAACCCCAACTCTCTCAGGCTGTGCTCACAGCAGAGCAGCTCCAGCCCTCTGCTCCTCCTCGTGGCCCTTCTCTGGACACCTTCCAGCACCTCCAGATCCTTCCTGGAACAGAGGCTCCAGCACTGGACCCAGAGCTCCAGGAGTGGTCTCAGCAGAGTGGAGCAGAGGGGCAGAATCCCCTCCCTGGCCCTGCTGGCCACACTTCTCCTGCTGCAGCCCAGGCTCTGCTTGGCTCTCTGGGCTGCAAGTGCTCACTGCTGGCTCCTGCTGAGCTTCTCCTCCCCCAGCACCCCCAAGTCCCTCTCCTCAGGGCTGCTCTCCAGCCAGACCCTGCCCAGCCTGCATTTGTGCTTGGGTTTGCCCTGCCCCAGCTGCAGAACTGAATGTCAGAAAAGAGCTGAAAAGAGCTTTCCTGAGAGCATCTGAAGCATTTCTGCTGATGTGGTTTGCTCTAATTAATGCACCTAGGCACAGAAAAAGGAGGAGACAACCTGGCAAACCTCACTGCAGCTCCTCCTGCTGCCAAAGCACCAGCCCTGGGTTTGCCTCACTCATCTGTTCCAGATCTGCTCTACTCTTTGGGCTTACATCTAGCTGGATAAACATGGGACTGGCCACAAACCCAGCACACTGCTGAGGGAGCAAAGCATGGAGAAAGGAGGATGACAGCACAGAGGGAAAAAAAAAGGAAGAATGAACCATCAAAACCTTCTTCCTAATGACAGAGAATCATAAAAGGGTTTAGGTTGGAAGGGACCTCAGAGATCATCTACTCCAAACCCTCCTGCCATGGGCAGGGACACCTCCCACCTGCTCAGGTTGCTCAAGGCCTCATTCAGCCTGGCCTTGAACACTCCCAGGAATGAGGCAACCACAGCCTCTCTGGCCAGTCTGTTCCAAAGTCTCACCAACCTCCTACTGAAGAGCTTCTTCCTCAGCTCCACTCTAACCCTGCTCTGCCTCAGCTTCAAACCATTCCCCCTTGGCCTGGCTCAGACACCCTCAGGAAAAGTCCTTCTGCAACTTTCCTGGAGGATCCCTGCAGGCAGCTCTAAGGTGTCCCTGGAGCCTTCTCCTCTCCAGGCTGCACACCCCCAGCTCCCTCAGCCTGTGCTCACAGCAGAGCTGCTCCAGCCCTGGGATCATCTTTGTGGCCTCCTCTGGGCTCTCTCCAGCAGCTCTGTGTCCTTTTTCTGCTGGGGACCCCAGACCTGGAGGCAGGATTGGAGGTGAGGTCTGAGCAGAGCAGAGCCCAGGGGCAGGATCCCCTCTCCTGCCCTGCTGCCCAACCTCCTCTGGCTGCAGCCCAGCACACAGCTGCCTGCTGGGCTGCAGGAGGGCACTGCTGGCTCTCATCAATCAACACCCCCAAGTTTTCTTTTCTTCAGGGACAACTCTCAACCCACTCCACCCTCAGCCTGGGGTTGTGCCTGGTGTTGGCCCACACTGCTTCCCAGCCAGCCCAGGGCTGCCTCTCAGCATACTCACCTGTATACTCCACCTCCACATCAGCCAGAGCCTTCAGGGTGTTTTCATAGGACACCTCACCCTGCTCCTGGGAGCCCACCCGGTCATACACCAGCTTGGTCCTCTCTGTCAGCTCTGCAGCCATGCTTTCAATCTGCTCTGCAGTCAGGTCCCATCTCAGCTGATTTGCCACCAGTCTGGGGGCCTGGCTGTCCACGACATTACCTGGGGAGGAAGCACTCTCTGTGAGACCTGCTCTTAACCGAGCTGGGAGAGGGGGAAAAAAAACCCAAAACCCACAAAACAATTCAGCTGCACAGCTAAAGCCTTATCAAAGCACTCACAGGTGGGGTCCAGCAAACAAACCACACCGCTGGGGCTCCTCAGGAAGCAGGATGCTGGCAGCAATCAACAGCCAGATTATTTTCCGGGCACTCTTTCCCCTCTCAGCCATGACAAACCCTTCAGAGAAATCCGACTCCCTCCCCGCCATGCTCCTGGCAGGTGCCTCGGCGCATGGGAGGCGGGGGAAGGGTTGTTAACGGCTGTCCCCAGCCCGGAGAGGGAGCTATGGGACGCAGAGGTGACAGCCGCGGCTGCAGCTGACCTCCGCACACAGCCCTCCCTCAACTCCCCCTTTTTCTGACCCCATTTCTGCTCCCACTAGCCCACGCCACGCCAGCTCCTCGCCCTTCGCCCTCCTCTCCTCGTCCCCGCCGCCGTCTCGGCGGTGCTCCCCACCCTCAGCCCAGCCCCCTCGCTGCCTCTCAGCTCCCCTCTCCTCGCCGCTCGGTACCTGTCGGGGGGGCCATGCTGGGGGTGCCGGGGGTACGGGGCGGCCCCGCTCTGCTGACGAGGCCGGGAGGAGACCGCGCCGGCCCCACGCACGGACCATGTGCCCCAACCAGCGAGGCGGGAGAGGAGGATAGAGCGGCCGCTCAGGGGCATTCTGGGAGCGGGGAGGACCTATTCCGCGCTGCCCTTCCCTTCACCCCACCTAAACCGGGACGAGCGGCCCATCCATCCGCACGCGTACCCCGGCTCTCAGCCCCCGGTGGTTCCGGGAGAAACCCGGGAGTGGATCTCACCCGGAGCGGCAGCGCGGCTCGGGCCTCCCCCCGGCTCCGGCCCCCGCAGCCGTTCCCATGGCAACGCCTTCATCTCTATGGTCAGAGCCGGGGCGCATCCAAACCCTCCGGTCCCGCCCCCGAGCGGCGGGAGCCGGGCATGCGCACGGTGCTCATAGCGCGCGTTCTCACCCCCTTCTTTTCTATATAAGGGAATGTGGGCGGGGCCCGGCAGGGGGGCGGGCGGTGTTTGGCGGGAGCGCAGCCGCGTCCCGGCGCAGGGTAGAGCGCGCAGGCGCTCCTGGGCGCGGCGCATGCGCAGTGCTGAGCCCGCCCCGGCCGAGGCGAGTGTCGGGGTCCCGGTGAGCGGGGCGGGGCCGGGCCGGTGCATGGGGAACCGAACCTGACCCAACCCAACCGAACCGAATCGAATCGAATCGAATCACCTCGAGCTGAGCGGGACGGGGTGGGAGGGGACTCCTTCTGGGAGCTCTGTTTCGCCGGTGCTGCAGCGGAGCGGCTGGGCCTGCTGCTTCCCTCGCCCCCGGTCCGGTGTGGGGCCGTGGGCAGGTCCGGGCCCTGCTCGTGGGCGCGTACCGCTGTCCGGGAGGGAGAACGGGAGGGGCTCTGCCGCTGTTTCGGTTTCCTCAGGAAGCAGTGTGACGGCGCAGGGCTCACCGCCCGCCCCTCGGGCCCTGCTCTCTTTTCCGCCTGCTCCGATGGGGGCTAGGGGCAGGGTCTCGGGGGTGGTCGTGGGGACAGGTGTCGACCCCCCCCCTCCTCCCTCTCTCTGCCGGTCCCAGCGGGGTCTGTGGGCTCGGTGGTCAGCGGGGCTGGGAGCTCAGCACAGGCTTTCCCCCCAGGCACACGCAGGCTGTCAGGGAGCGGTGCTCTGGTGTCTTTCGGGGGCTCTGCTGGGCTCCTTGTCACGGAGTTTGCCTTTAAATAAGTTCATTTCTCTCCTTCAGTCACCCTGACTGGTCGTCTGTGCTGTGGAGAGGCAGAGCACTCCAGCACAGCAGCAATGCCATGCAAGGAGCAGTGTCTGCCATGCTTGCAGGGACCTGTGTTGGGTTCTTTGGGCAGCCCCAGCCTTGGGGAGTGCTTGTTGGGGTTGCTTTAGGTCCTTCTGCTCCTTTACCATTGTCATCCTGGCACGGAGGCTGGGCTGGCTGAGGACTGGCAGCCCTGAACCCCAGCTCTGCTCACAGCCACAAATTGCTTCAGCCTTTGGTCTTGTTTCAGATTCAGATCATGCTCTGGGAGCAGCAGGCTCTGGTTTTGTGGTGGTGAACCCCTCCAGTCCTCAGTGTGTTTCTAGCCCTGGTTAGTCAGGGACCTCCTGCAGCACCTTGGGTGTGTTCCCCTTGGGGCAAGCCCTGTTCATGATTTGAGGTCTGGAGAATTCATGTGAAAGGGGAATTCGCTTCCAACAGGTTGCACAACAAAGGTGCTGAAGTCTTTGCCCAGCCCTGACCAACTCCCACGTCCTCCCCATTCATATAGTGGGGAAAGAAGAGCAGGAAAAAAAAAAAATCTTTAGTTTCTTGGCCACCAAGTCACCTAACTTCTCTCTTTCTCTCTCCAGAATTTTTAGAGTTAAAGAAGTGGAAGCAAGCAGCTCCCAGCCTCCCAGGATGGCAGACCAGAAGCGCCTTGCCTACTCCATCATCCAGTTTCTACATGACCAGCTACAGAATGGGGGCTTGTCTCCAGATGCTCAGGAGAGTCTGGAAGGTTGGTGACTCTACCTAGAGGTCTCTTAGCCCAACACCTCTCTTCTGCCTCTCTTTCTGCTGGGCTCTTCCTGCCATCAAACCTCACTCAAGCCAGGCAGTGAAGCTGGGGAGGTATCCAGGGCCTTAGGGATGCTGGTGGCTTTCCCTCCTTTCTTGTTATCTCTTCCAAAAGCAGATTAGCTTGAGGAAGGGATATCCCTGGGATAAAAAAAAAAAAACAAAACAAAAACCAAACAAAGAGAAACCTCTCTGACCCTGGCTTTGAGGCTTAAAAGTTTTCTCTTCAGGGAGGGTGGAGGCTTGTGAGTGTGGGGTGAGGTGAGAGCGTTGCCCTTGTGGGGAAGGGTTTTGTGCTTGCAGGGTGCTTGTCCCATCCTGCTCTCAAAATGCTCTTCCACAGCATGCTCTGGAAGAGTCTTTCTCCAGGTGGTTTTGGCCTTGTTTTTCCCAGAGGTAAGGAGAGCACATGGCTCTTAAAAGATCTGCTTAAGGAGCTTATGCTTCAATCTTTGGCTTCTCCACTGCAAGCCATGCAGCAGGCAGGGGGTACAGCCCTGGCTGAGGCAGGAGTGGGGACAGAGAGCAGGAGGAAGGTGTGGGGTGGCTGGAAGGGGGGTTGGGGGTTTGTTCCAGGTGCTTTTGGGCTCTGGAGTGTGGTTCTCTATAAGCCAGCTTGGTGGTGGAGGAGGAGGTGGTGAGTGGGTGGTGTCCTGGTCCCTCTGCCTGGCCACAGCTGCCCTCCAGTGAATGAAACCAGCAGATCCCTCCCTGCTCTCTGCCAGCCACAGCTGTGGGAAGGCCAGTAAGGCCCAGGAAAAGCCCCAGTTTGCTTGATTACTGCTCTTAGGGGTCACCTGAGGGGATGAGAATTGTTCCTGACTCCAGTCAGGGCTTGATCTCCAGCTTGGTCCAGCTCTGAGGTTCTTGGCAAAGCGTTGAGGGTATGGCCCAGCTGTCAAGTCTGGTGGAACTGTTTGATCTGGAGGCCTCTTTGGTGGTTTGTTTTTTTTGGTTTTTTTTTTTTTCCTGCCCTGTTATGCTCAAGAGCAAGCATAGAGGAGCCCAGCAGGGGGTTGCTAATGACCTAACTCTTCCCCCGCCAGTGGCCATCCAGTGCCTGGAGACAGCGTTTGGGGTCTCGATGGAAGACCAGGGCCTAGCTGTGCCCCAGACTCTGCCTGAAATATTTGAAGCTGCTGTAGGGAAGGTGAGTGGCAGTGCCCTGAAATCCAGCCTTGAGTTTCCATGAAAGCAGCCAAGGGGCAGGAGCTGTGATTCCAGGGTTGGCTCTGCCCCCTGGGAGCTGTGTGGGAGGGAAATGCTTCGGGCTCGAGGCAGCGGCGCCCGGGGAAGGGGGGAGGTGGTGCAGAGCTCAGCAGAGTCCTCCTCACAGCCTTCTGCCTTTCCCTGCAAGGAGCCTGAACACCTCAGAACGAATTCAGAGCCTGTCACCCCCTCTGAAGATGACATAGCTGAAGCTGAAAGGCTCAAGACTGAAGGTAACCTCCCCTGGGGGCTGGGGGATCAGGTGGTGATGGGCAGGGAAGCTTCAGTCAGCCCCTGGGGGACTGCTTGGAACAGGGCAAAAACCAAATGGGATGAACCATTCCATTTCCTCTTCCCCCAAGCAGCAAGTGCCAGGAGAAGGAGAAGCAGCCTCAAGTTGCAGCAGGGGAGGTTTGGCTTGGAGATGAGGAACAATTTCTGCCCCCAATGGGTTCTCAAGGCCTGGCCCAGCCTGCCCGGGGCAGTGGGGGAGTCCCCATCCCTGGAGGGGTTTCAGAGCTGTAGAGATGTGGTGCTGAGGGCCGTGGGTTGGTGGTGGCCTGGCAGTGCTGGGACTGATTGGACCTGATGATCTGAAAGGTCTTTTCCAACCAAAACCATTCCACCAGGGTCATCTTTCCCAACCCCCTGCAGGCAGCAGGGACATCTCCAGCTAGAGCAGGCTGCCCAGGACCACAGCAAGGCTGAACTCCACCACCTCCCTGGGCAGCCTGTTCCACTGTCTCCCCAACCCTCCCTGTGCAGAGCTTCCTCCTGATGTCCAACCTAACTCTGCCCTGCTCCAGTTTCAAACCACTGCCCCTCAGCCTATCCCCACAGTCCCTCCCCAGCTCTCCTGGAGCCTCTTCAGGCACTGGAAGGTTGCTCTGAGGTCTCCCTGCAGCCTTCTCCAGGCTGAACAGCCCCAGCTCTCCCAGCCTGTCCCCACAGCAGAGCTTCTCCATCCTCTGCTCATCTCTGTGGCCTCCTCTGGCCCCTCTCCAGCAGCTCCAGGTCCTTCTTGTGCTGGGGGCCTCATAGCCCTGCAGGTGAAGGTCCCTCCAGAGTGTCCTAAGAGGGCAAAATCCTCACAGGCAACAACCTGAGTTGCTTCTAAAAGCTGCACTTCCTCTCACTTCTGTTTCTCCCTGGTTTTAACTCATTAATGAGCTTTCCCCCATCCTTTTTTTTTTTTTTTTTTTTTTTCTCCTAGGAAATGAACAAATGAAGGCAGAAAACTTTGAAGCTGCTGTGTCTTTTTATGGCAAAGCAATCGAGTTAAATCCATCCAATGCAGTCTACTTCTGCAACAGGTACTGCTTTTTGGGGCTGCCCCTCCCCTCCCCTGCTTTTGTTCTTACTACTTTCAGAGTCCCCAGATTGTATCAGGTTGGGAGGGAGCCTCCAAGGGCATCTTGTCCAACCCCCCTGCAGGCTGCAGGGACAGCTCCAGCTGGAGCAGGCTGCCCAGGGCCTCATCCAGCCTGGCCTTGAATGTCTCCAGGGACAGGACCTCAACCACCTCCCTGGGCAACCTGTGCCAGGCTCTCCCCAGCCTCACTCTCAACAATTTCTTCCTCATCTCCACTCTCACTCTCCCCTCTCCCAGCTCAAAGCCATTGTCCTCATCCTGTCCCTCCCAGCCCTTGTCCAAAGTCCCTCCCCAGCTCTCCTGGAGCCCCTTCAGGCACTGGAAGGTTGCTCTGAGGTCTCCCTGCAGCCTTCTCTTCTCAACATTCCCAACTCTCCCAGCCTGTCCCCACAGCAGAGCTTCTCCAGCCCTCTGATCACCTCTGTGACCTCCTCTGGAGCAGCTTCATCAGGTCCATGTCCTCCTGGTGCTGGGGGTCCCACAGCTGGACACAGCACTGCAGGCTTTGAGCTGGGAGAAGGCTGACTGAGAGTGGAGAGGAGGAAGAAATTCTTCAGAGTGAGGGTGGGGAGAGCCTGGCACAGGCTGCCCAGGGAGGCTGTGGCTGTGCCCTCCCTGGAGGTGTCCCAGGCCAGGCTGGATGAGGCCCTGAGCACCCTGGGCTGGTGGGAGGGGTCCCTGCCTGTGGCAGGAGGTTGGCACTGGCTGAGCTTTTGAACCCCCTTCCAACCCACCCCATTCCACAAATCCCTGAATTCCTACTTTTCTTTGCTTCCTGCTCCAGAAGACCCCAGAGAAGGAGCAGGGCTGAACTCCCTCAGCAACTTTTCAACTTCCCTCTGTGCTTTCCACCTTCCCTTCCAGAGCTGCTGCCTACAGCAAGCTGGGGAATTATGCAGGAGCAGTGAGGGACTGTGAAAGAGCCATAGGCATTGACCCCAACTACAGCAAAGCTTATGGCAGAATGGGGTAAGAGCAGCTCCTGGGGGGGGTGGGAGGGAGAGCTGTCCAGCCTTGGAATGCTGTGGAAAGATCCTGCCTGAGGCTGGGAGGGAAGAGTTGGGGGGTGCTGAGCTCACTCTCTCTCTGGGCTGCTTCCTCTCCTGCTTCCCACAGCTTAGCCCTTTCCAGTTTAAATAAGCACACAGAAGCTGTGGTTTACTACAAAAAAGCCCTGGAGCTGGATCCAGACAATGACACCTACAAATCCAACCTGAAAATAGCTGAACAGAAGATGAAGGAGGCTCCAAGTCCAGTAAGTGTCTGGAAGGGAGGGCTCTGAGTGAGAGAAAGGAGGAGGATGAAGAGAGGAAGATGTCTGGCAAAGCCCTGCCCCTGGGGTGGTGTTTAGAAGACAGAGGTTGTGTGGAGGAGGCAGGGGGGAGATGGGTAAAAAGGGGGGTGGGAGGGGGAGGGGAGAGGGAGGGGGGTGGGAAAGGGAGGGTTGGAGGGGAGGGAGGGTTGGAGGGGAGGGGGTGGGGGAGGGAGGGTTGGAGGGGAGGGGGTGGGAGAGGGAGGGTTGGTTTGGAGGGGAGGGGTGGGAGAGGGAGGGTTGGAGGGGAGGGGAGGGGGTGGGGGAGGGAGGGTTGGAGGGGAGGGGAGGGGGTGGGAGAGGGAGGGTTGGAGGGGAGGGGAGGGGGTGGGAGAGGGAGGGTTGGTTTGGAGGGGAGGGGTGGGAGAGGGAGGGTTGGAGGGGAGGGGAGGGGGTGGGAGAGGGAGGGTTGGTTTGGAGGGGAGGGTTGGGGTTAGCGTGGTTGGAGGGGGAGGGTGGTTGGCTCCAGGAGAGCTGGGGAGGGACTTTGGACAAGGGCTGGGAGTGCCAGGATGAGGACAATGGCTTTGAGCTGGGAGAGGGGAGACTGAGAGTGGAGATGAGGAAGAAATTGTTGAGAGTGAGGCTGGGGAGAGCCTGGCACAGGTTGCCCAGGGAGGCTGTGGCTGCCTCCTGCCTGGAGGTGCTCAGGGCCGGGCTGGATGAGGCCCTGAGCTGGTGGCAGGGCAGGGTTGGCACTGGGTGACTTTTGGGGGGGGGGAGGAGGGGGGGGGGTGTCCCTTCCAGCATCGCAGCCTAGCAGAGGTTGGAAGGGGGCCTCAGGAGACCCCAGCCCCAAGCAGCCCATTCAGGGGGGGCTGTGTGCCTCAGGATGTCACCTGCCTGTGCTCTCTGTGTCCCTGCAGACTGCTGCTCCAGGAGGATTTGATCTGGCTGGCTTGCTCAACAACCCTGGCTTCATGAGCATGGTAAAGCCTGCCACAGGGCCCAAGCCTGGCCCTGAGCCTCTGCTTTTAGCTGCTTTTGGGGGATGGAACCTGCCCAGGGGGTGGTGGGGGGGAAGCTCCTGGCTCTGCTTGAGCAGCTTTTTCCCTTTCCTGTCCTGGTTGCAAGCAGTGCTGCGTGTGGGGAACCCCCCTTGGGGAATGTGAGTGACTTAGCCAAAGGCTCCTCCTTGGGCTGCCCTAGCTGGAAGAGAAGTCTTCTGCGTGACCCAGCCTCCTGCTGAGCTTCTCCTCACTGGGCTTTTGGGTCTAATTCAGAGCATTTCTGCCCTCACTTTCTTCGTAGCTGAGGAGCACAACACCTCCTGGGTCCTCCTGGGCGTTTCTCACCCAACACCAGTGTCCTTGTTTTGTCTCCTCTCTTTCCCCAGGCCTCCAACCTCATGAACAACCCCCAGGTGCAGCAGCTGTAAGTCCAATCCCATCTCCTAGCTCCTCTTGGAAGCACTCATTAGAGGCTCTTGGGGTGGGTGCAGGTGGTCTGAGCTGGTGGGGCTGGGTGTGGGTGCTGGTGGGGCTGGGGGTGGGTGCTGGTGGGTCTGGAGGGGTGCTGGTGGGGCTGGGGGTGGGTGCTGGTGGGTCTGGAGGGGTGCTGGTGGTCTGGGCTGGGGTGGGTGCAGGTGGTCTGGGCTGGGTTGGGTGCAGGTGGTCTGGGCTGGGTGGGTGCTGATGGGGCTGGGGTGGGTGCAGGTGGTCTGAGCTGGGTGGGTGCAGGTGGTCTGGGCTGGGTGGGTGCTGATGAGGCTGGGTTGGGTGCAGGTGGTCTGGGCTGGGTTGGGTGCTGGTGGGGCTGGGGTGGGTGCAGGTGGTCTGGGGGGGGTTGGGTGCAGGTGGTCTGGGCTGGGGTGGGTGCAGGTGGTCTGGGCTGGGTTGGGTGCAGGTGGTCTGGGGGGGGTTGGGTGCAGGTGGTCTGGGCTGGGGTGGGTGCAGGTGGTCTGGGCTGGGTTGGGTGCAGGTGGTCTGAGCTGGGTGGGTGCTGATGGGGCTGGGGTGGGTGCAGGTGGTCTGGGCTGGGGTGGGTGCAGGTGGTCTGGGCTGGGTTGGGTGCAGGTGGTCTGGGCTGGGTTGGGTGCAGGTGGTCTGAGGGGGGTTGGGTGCAGGTGGTCTGAGGGGGGTTGGGTGCAGGTGGTCTGAGCTGGGTTGGGTGCTGGTGGTCTGAAGGGGGTTGGGTGCAGGTGGTCTGAGCTGGGTTGGGTGCAGGTGGTCTGAGCTGGGTTGGGTGCAGGTGGTCTGAGCTGGGTTGGGTGCAGGTGGTCTGGGCTGGGTTGGGTGCAGGTGGTCTGAGCTGGGTTGGGTGCAGGTGGTCTGAGCTGGGTTGGGTGCTGGTGGTCTGAAGGGGGTTGGGTGCAGGTGGTCTGGGCTGGGTTGGGTGCAGGTGGTCTGAGCTGGGTTGGGTGCTGATGGGGCTGGGGTGGGTGGGTGCAGGTGGTCTGAGCTGGGTTGGGTGCAGGTGGTCTGAGCTGGGTGGGTGCTGATGGGGCTGGGTTGGGTGCAGGTGGTCTGGGCTGGGTGGGTGCTGATGGGGCTGGGTTGGGTGCAGGTGGTCTGGGCTGGGTTGGGTGCAGGTGGTCTGGGCTGGGTTGGGTGCAGGTGGTCTGAGGGGGGTTGGGTGCAGGTGGTCTGAGGGGGGTTGGGTGCAGGTGGTCTGGGCTGGGGTGGGTGCAGGTGGTCTGAGCTGGGGTTGGGTGCAGGTGGTCTGGGCTGGGGTGGGTGCAGGTGGTCTGGGCTGGGGTGGGTGCAGGTGGTCTGAGCTGGGTTGGGTGCAGGTGGTCTGGGGGGGGTTGGGTGCAGGTGGTCTGGGCTGGGTTGGGTGCAGGTGGTCTGGGGGGGGTTGGGTGCAGGTGGTCTGGGCTGGGTTGGGTGCAGGTGGGCTGGGCTGGGTGGGTGCAGGTGGTCTGAGCTGGGTTGGGTGCAGGTGGTCTGGGGGGGGTTGGGTGCAGGTGGTCTGGGCTGGGGTGGGTGCTGGTGGTCTGGGCTGGGTGGGTGCTGATGGGGCTGGGGTGGGTGCAGGTGGTCTGAGCTGGGTGGGTGCGGATGGGGCTGGGGTGGGTGCAGGTGGTCTGGCTGGGTTGGGTGCAGGTGGTCTGAGCTGGGTTGGGTGCTGGTGGTCTGAGGGGGGTTGGGTGCAGGTGGTCTGGGCTGGGTTGGGTGCAGGTGGTCTGGGGGGGGTTGGGTGCAGGTGGTCTGGGCTGGGTGGGTGCAGGTGGTCTGAACTGGGTTGGGTGCAGGTGGGCTGGGCTGGGTTGGGTGCAGGTGGTCTGGGGGGGGTTGGGTGCAGGTGGTCTGGGCTGGGTTGGGTGCTGGTGGTCTGAGCTGGGTTGGGTGCAGGTGGTCTGAGCAGGGTGGGTGCAGGTGGTCTGGGCTGGGTGGGTGCTGATGGGGCTGGGTTGGGTGCAGGTGGTCTGGGGGGGGGGTTGGGTTTTTTTCCCCTGCTCTCAGCAAGGTCTTTGATGCCCACAGCATGTCTGGGATGATTTCTGGGGGCCACACCACCATGGGAGCAGCAGGCACCAGCCCCTCCACCAATGACCTTGCCACCCTCATCCAGGCGTGAGTGGAGAGCTTGGGGGTTGCCTCTTGGGCACTCAGGGGCTTTGGGATTTTTCTCTGCCTGAAGCTGCAACAGCTGAGCTTAACCTCTTGCTGATGGGAACTGCTGGTTAGAGTGGAGAGGAACCTCAGGAAGTCCAACAAGGGCAAGGGTAGAGTCCTGCCCCAAGGGAGGAAGAACCTCCTGCAGCAGGACAGCTCAGGGCTTGACCTGCTAGGAAGGGAAGGAGCTGGAAGTGCTGCTGTTGAGTTGACTGTGAGCCAGCAAGGTGGCCAAGGAGGCCAAGGGTCTGCTGTGGGGCATGAGGAAGAGTGTGGCCAGCAGGTTGATGTTCTCCTTCACCTCTGCTCTGCCCTGCTGAGGCCATACCTGGAGTCCTGGGGCCAGTTCTGGGCTCCCCAGTTCCATAGAGACAGGGAACTGCTGGAGAGAGTCCAGGGGAGGCTACAGAGATGCTGAGGGGCCTGGAGCAGCTCTGAGGAGCAAAGGCTGAGAGCCCTGGGGGTGAGAGCCTGGAGGAGAGCAGCCCCAGAGGGGAGCTGAGCAATGCTCAGCAAGAGCTGAAGGAGCTGTGGGGGGCAAGAGGCTGGGGCCAGACTCTGCTCAGTGGTGCCCAGGGACAGGCCAAGGGGCACAAAGTGGCAGCCAGGAGGCTCCAGCTGAGCAGGAGGAGAAAGTTGTTTGGTGTGAGGGTGCTGGAGGCCTGGAGCAGGCTGCCCAGAGAGGTTGTGGAGTCTCCTGGTGTGGAGAGCTTCCAACCCCCCCTGGGCATTGTGCCCCTGGGCAAGCTGCTGGGGGTGCCCTGCTGGAGCAGGGGGGGCTTGGAGGGGATGAGCTCCAGAGCTCCCTTCCCACCCCAAACCCTGCTGGGATTTTGACTTTTTGACACTCCTTCAAGGCATTTCCTAGCAGCTGGGTGAGCTCTAAGAGGTCCATTGCTTGTTCTCAGGGGCCAGCAGTTTGCTCAGCAGATGCAGCAGCAGAACCCTGAACTAATAGAGCAGCTCAGGAGCCAGATCAGGAGTCGAACTCCCAGTGCCAGCAACGAGGACCAGCAGGAATGAGCCCTCCAGGTGAGGCTGTGACTGGGAGAGCTGCTGTACTGCAGCCAGCTGAGTGGGGGAACTGCTGGGCTGGGCTCCCAGATCACTCTGGTGCCTTCATTTGCAGCCTGGAGAGGAGAAGGCTCCAGGCAGGCCTCAGAGCAGCCTGAAGGAGGCTTACAGGAGAGCTGGGGAAGGACTTTGGGCAAGGGCTGGGAGGGACAGGATGAGGACAATGGCTTGGAGCTGGGAGAGGAGAGACTGAGAGTGGAGATGAGGAAGGAATTGTTGAGAGTGAGGCTGGGGAGAGCCTGGCACAGGTTGCCCAGGGAGGTGGTTGAGGCCTCATCCCTGCAGACATCCAAGACCAGCCTGGATGTGTCCCTGGGCAGCCTGCTCCAGCTGGAGCTGTCCCTGCAGCCTGCAGGGGGTTGGCCAAGCTGCCCTTGGAGGCTCCCTCCCAACCTGCTGCACTCTGGGGGCTGCCTGCAGCAAACCCCAGGCTCAGGAACACCTCCCTGGAGCCAGCCAGCTCCAAGCCCTGAGCCAGGCTGGTGCCAGGAAAGGGAGTGGGACACAAAGAGGGTTGGAGGGGTGGGAGCTGGAGCCAGCTGATCTTTGAGGTCCCTTCCAACCCAACCCAATCCCTGATTCAGTGATTCAGCAGTTTGTGTGCTGCTGGCCAATGCCTGTGCCCCAGTCCTGAGGAGCAGTGGCCAAGAGCTTCTCTCCCCCTCTCTTCATTCTTTGGTGCTTGGCAGAGAGCTTTAAGGGAGTTTTAATTTTCTGCCAAGGATTAAATTTGCTCCTCAAGATTAAATTTGCCCTTTTCTTGTTGTTGTTCTTTGTTGTTGTTGTTGTTGTCTTCCTGTCTCTGCAGCACCAACCCTTGGGTGAACTCTTGTTCTTTGCTTTAAACCACAAAAAACAAACTGGAAGCCATGTGAGTGGTGTTGCCATTTCTTGAGTTGGAAGTGTCCAAGAAAGGAAAAAGGGAAAGGGAGAGGGAAAAAGGAAGAAAAAAAAGAAAAAAAAAAAAGAAAAAAAAGAAAAACCAAATCCCTCCAAAAACCAACAGGAAAAAAAAACCAAACCAAAACCCAAACCAAGCCACCAACAACCAAAAGACTTTTGATCCAACCTGCATGGTAAAGACAGAGTCCTGCTGGGGTTTTCTTTTTTGACCTCCTTGATCTTCAGCCCTGCTCTTCTCCAGCTCAGCCTTTTTGTGATTAGTTTTTGAGGGGGTTTTGTTCTTCTGGAAGATCAGATCCAACAAGCTTGACCACCAACTACCCTTCTGAAGAAACTGGGGATAGCTCCTACCACTGTTACATTTTTTTTTTTTTTTTTTTAGGGGGGGAGAGGATTCTTTGCTACAGAAGAAATTTTTTAACCCTTTCTTCTTATTTTTTTTTTTTTTTCCTGAGGAACAATGCACTCAGCTCTGCAGGACTTCACTTCCCCCCCACCTGCCCCTCCACCCCTACCCAAAAGAAGTCTTCAAACCCTCTCCAAACCTCCCCTTTTCCCTGCCTTTAATTCATCTTCCAGACTCTTTCCATGGGAGATCACAGCATCTTCTGGTCTCCAGGAATGGGGTTTTTGGGTTTTGTTTTTTTTTATTGTGTTTCTCCATCAGGTCTTGGAGCCAGCACCAGGGGTGGTGGTTGACACACAGCAGCTTGGTTGCTCAACCCATAGAGGTTGGTTTGAAGGTTTGGGGTTGGTTTTTTTTTTTTGGTTTGTTTGGGGTTTTTTTTTTTTTTTTTTTTTAGGGTGGGGCTGGTTGGGAACAGGCCAGGAAGAACCTTCCAAGGTGTGAAAGCTCCTTTAAGGGAGTGGTTTTCTTCACCTGCTGCTGTCCCAGGCCTGGCAAATTGTGTCTGTAGTGTTCAGTACTTCTGGAGGTGGTGGAGTGATCAGGCAAGGCAGGTGGGTAGGGGAGGATGGGTTTGGTGTTTAAAAAAAAGGGGGGAGGATGGGTGGAAGGTTCCTGCTGGGATTTTTTTTACTTCTTAAGCTGTCTTTTATGCATGGAAGTAGCCAACCTGGTTGACTTTTGCTGCTGATAGGAGTAGAAGGTACCCTTGGGTAGGAGTAGAAGGTACCCTTGGGTAGAGAGCAGACAAGACTCCAAAACACTGCTCAAGGCAGTCAAGAAATAAGAAATCAAGTCCAAAATCCACCTGATTTGATGGGGGGCAGTTGCTGAGGAGCATCTGTGAGGTGAGGGGAGGAAGAAAAAAAAAAATAATCAAGAGCTCCTGGAGCCAACTCAAGCAACCCACAGCTTCCCACCCCACCTCCAGTCACCCACATCCTGCCTTGGGTGAACAAAAGGCTCTGGCCAGGGTGTGTTTATCCCTTCCTAACTCCCCCCAGAAGTCAACTAGTTGAGGTCAGAATGTTTTCTGTGGACCTCAGAGTTGTTTTTAAAGTAGTTTTGGGGTTGTTTTGTGGGGTGGTGTTTTGTTTTGTTTTTTTTTTCTGGTGGCAGTGGGGAAGGAGAAACTCACTGCAGGGTGGAGGAAAAAAAAAAAAACAAACCAAACCAAAATAACAAAGTGTCTGGTCTGAGGGTGGGGGGAGAAAAGGCTGGCAGGAGAGGTGTGGTGGTGTGAGGGAGGAAAGTTGGGGTTGGAGAGGGTAATCCTCCAGAGGAAAAGGATTTGTAAATGCTCCATAAAGTCCTCTGTGGTTCATGTAACTTGTGAAGAATAAAAGCTTTGGACACTTTCTTTGGGAGCTCTCTTGCCCAGCTGACTGAAGCAAGGCTTGGCTGTGCCTTGGGTTGTGGAGCTCAGCTCTGGGCTCTCAGGGCTCTGCTCCTTGTGTGCTGCTGTGAAGCACAATCCCAAGATGGCTTTTAGCCACCTGTGCCTTTTTTTTTTTTTTTTTTTTTGTCCTTTTCCATTTTTCCTTTTTTATTTTTTTTTCTACCCTTTCCCAGTTGGGTGGTTCTTTCTGCTCCTTTCCCACTTGGTTGCCTTTTTTTTCCTACCCTTTTCCAGTTGATTTCCTTTTTTTTTTTTTTACCCTTTCCCAGTTGGTTTCCTTTTTTTTTTTTTTTTCCCCTACCCTTTCCCACTTGGTTTCCTTTTTTTCCCCCTATCCTTTCCCACTTGGTTTCCTTTTTTTCCCCCTATCCTTTCCCACTTGGTTTCCTTTTTTTCCCCCTATCCTTTCCCACTTGGTTTCCTTTTTTTTTCCCTATCCTTTCCCACTTGGTTTCCTTTTTTTTTCCCTATCCTTTCCCACTTGGTTTCCTTTTTTTTCCCCTATCCTTTCCCACTTGGTTTCCTTTTTTTTCCCCTATCCTTTCCCACTTGGTTTCCTTTTTTTCCCTATTCTTTCCCACTTGGTTTCCTTTTTTCCCCTATCCTTCCCACTTGGTTTCCTTTTTTCCCCTATCCTTTCCCACTTGGTTTCCTTTTTTTCCCCCTATCCTTTCCCACTTGGTTTCCTTTTTTTTCCCCTATCCTTTCCCACTTGGTTTCCTTTTTTTTCCCCTATCCTTTCCCACTTGGTTTCCTTTTTTTTCCCCTATCCTTTCCCACTTGGTTTCCTTTTTTTTCCCTACCTTTTCCCACTTGGTAGGAAAAAAAAAAAAAAAAAGAAACCTTTTCCCTGTTGGTTTCCTTATTTTTTTTTCCCTACCCTTTCCCAGTTGGTTTCCTTTTTTCCCCCTACCCTTTCCCACTTGGTTTCCTTTTTTTTCCCCTACCCTTTCCCAGTTGGTTTCCTTTCTTTTCCCTACCCTTTCCCACCGGGGTTCTTCTTCCTGCCCCTTCCCCACTTGGCTTATTTCTGCCTTTTCCACTTTCTTTTTGCCCTCTTCCTGCTGAATTACTCCTCCTGTGTATTCCTGCAGCACAGAAGTGGAAACCCTTTCCCTCCATCTCTTCTCCATTCAGCTTCTCTCCAGCTGTTTTTTGTACCCTGACAAAAGAGGAGAAGGTTTAGACACCAGGGAGAGGAAAAGCTCCAGCACTATCCAAGAGGAGGAATTTTTTTCCTCCTCCTCTTTCAGGTCATTTCAGTGCTGTTTCCTTGCCCTGCTTGTTCTTTTGGAGCTGTAGATCAATTCCTTGCTGGTTTTCTTTTCACACAGCCAAGTTCAACCTGCAGCTCTGCAGGGAGAAGTGCTCCTGCCCTACTCGGGCTGTGGCTATGCCTTGGTGGAGGAGGAAAGAGAGTTGAGGCTTGGTTGGGCTCTCAGAAGGTGGAATTTGGTGGCCTCTCGACTGCATTTCGGTGGCAGCTGCTCAGCTGCGCTTTGGGGACTGATCAGAGCTGGGTTTTGGCGGCCACTCAGGTGGATTTGTGTCCTCTCAGAAGATGGGGCTGGGTTGGGTGCTCAGAAGCTGGGGGTTGGTGGCCACTCAACTGCATTTTGGTGGCTGATCAGCTGGGGTTTGGGGGCTACTCCGCTGGCTTTTGGTGGCCATTCAGGGGGAGTTTAGTGATTTCTTTGCCTCTGGCACCTGCTCCACACTGCCTGCAGCCGAATTTGAAGCGGGGAGCCGGCAGCCTGCTTTCAGCAGGGCAAATTTCCTTCCAGACACCTTCGGGACCCATCCTGACAGCAAAGAAAAGGATGGTTTAGGTTCGTTCCAACTCTCCTGGGGCTCTGGTAACCGAATTTCCACCTTTCTTTAGCTAAAAGCAGCTCTGCCCCGCCTGTGGGTCTCCTCCAGCGGTTTGTCATTTGCGTGCCCGCGGCTCTGCCGTTTTCCCGGTCAGCACCGGCCACCCCGGACAGCTCTGCGGGGCCGGCGATGCCGCGGAACCCGCAGCCGCGGTCCCGCTTTCCAAGGGGCCTCTATTGGGCGGCTCCCCGCAGGGCCCGGACAGGCGTTGGGAGCACGCACAAAGGCGATTTGACTGGCGTTCCACGCGACCAATAGGTGGCCGGGCTTTGTCGTCGCGGCCAATGGGAGGGCGTCGTGGGCGGGCGCTGTTTGCGAGGCGCTGCCTGGGCGGGCGGCGATGGGAGCGTGAGTTAGAGGGGGGGCGTTGAGGGGAGGGGGCTGTTGCCGCGGTAACCGGGGGCGAAGGGAGGGTAAAGGGAGGGCCGGGGGCGGCTTTGTGAGGTAATGGTGAGGCTGGGGGGTGGGGACCGGGAGGTGTCACGGGGCTGGAGGGTGTGTGTGTGATGGAGTCTCAGCTCCCATGGAAGTGTGGGGCTGGGGGTGGGGGGCTCTGGCTGGGACCTCCACGAGGTGAACCCTCCTGCTAAGAGGGATCCCCCTCCCTGCTAGGAGGGATCCCACGCTGTGAGGGGCCACCCCTGCCCCCTCCCAGCTGTAACGGACCCTTCCCACTGTGAGAGCTCCCCCATGAGACCCCCGCTGTATGCCCCCCACTTCCCCTCGCTTTGAGGGACTCCTTGCTCCCCCTAATTCCCCCTTCTGGGAGAAACCCCCCAGGACTGACCCTCTCCCCAGCTGCGAGGCACCCCCTACTCTCCAGACGAGCTGCTGAGCCCCCTTCTCATCGACCCTTGTAGTGTCCCCCCCGTCCCCACTCTCTCTGCACCCTTTTGGGGTGCTGACGCTGGTTTAGCCCCGCTTTGGTTGTCTGGAAGGGATCCCCCACTCCCAGATCCCTCTTCTCCGTGGTGGCCAGGACAATTTCAAGCCCCTTGAGCTGCTGGAACAGCAGCTCCTTTTTTTTTTTTTCCCTCCTTTTTCTTTTTTCCCCTCCTTTTTCTTTGTTCCCCTCCTTTTTCTTTTTTCCCCTCCTTTTTCTTTTTTCCCCTCCTTTTTCTTTTTTCCCCTCCTTTTTCTTTTTTCCCCTCCTTTTTCTTTTTTCCCCTCCTTTTTCTTTTTTCCCCTCCTTTTTCTTTTTTCCCCTCCTTTTTCTTTTTTCCCCTCCTTTTTCTTTTTTCCCCTCCTTTTTCTTTTTTCCCCTCCTTTTTCTTTTTTCCCCTCCTTTTTCTTTTTTCCCTCCTTTTCTGTTTTCCCCTCCTTTTTCTGTTTTCCCCTCCTTTTTCTGTTTTCCCCTCCTTTTTCTGTTTCCCCTCCTTTTTCTGTTTCCCCTCCTTTTTCTGTTTTCCCCTCCTTTTTCTGTTTTCCCCTCCTTTTTCTTTTTTCCCTCCTTTTTCTTTTTTCCCCTCCTTTTTCTTTTTTTCCCCTCCTTTTTCTTTTTTCCCCTCCTTTTTCTTTTTTTCCCCTCCTTTTTCTTTTTTCCCTCCTTTTTCTTTTTTCCCCTCCTTTTTTCTTTTTTTCCCTCCTTTTTCTTTTTTCCCTCCTTTTTCTTTTTTCCCTCCTTTTTCTTTTTTTCCTCCTTTTTCTTTTTTCCCTCCTTTTTTCTTTTTTCCCTCCTTTTTCTTTTTTCCCTCCTTTTTCTTTTTTCCCTCCTTTTTCTTTTTTCCCTCCTTTTTCTTTTTTCCCTCCTTTTTCTTTTTTCCCTCCTTTTTCTTTTTTCCCTCCTTTTTTCTTTTTTCCCTCCTTTTTCTTTTTTCCCTCCTTTTTCTTTTTTCCCTCCTTTTTCTTTTTTCCCTCCTTTTTCTTTTTTCCCTCCTTTTTCTTTTTTCCCTCCTTTTTCTTTTTTTCCCTCCTTTTTCTTTTTTCCCTCCTTTTTCTTTTTTTCCCTCCTTTTTCTTTTTTCCCTCCTTTTTCTTTTTTCCCTCCTTTTTCTTTTTTCCCTCCTTTTTCTTTTTTCCCTCCTTTTTCTTTTTTCCCTCCTTTTTCTTTTTTCCCTCCTTTTTCTTTTTTCCCTCCTTTTTCTTTTTTCCCTCCTTTTTCTTTTTTCCCTCCTTTTTCTTTTTTCCCTCCTTTTTCTTTTTTCCCTCCTTTTTCTTTTTTCCCTCCTTTTTCTTTTTTCCCTCCTTTTTCTTTTTTCCCTCCTTTTTCTTTTTTCCCTCCTTTTTCTTTTTCCCCTCCTTTTTCTTTTTCCCCTCCTTTTTCTTTTTCCCCTCCTTTTTCTTTTTCCCCTCCTTTTTCTTTTTCCCCTCCTTTTTCTTTTTCCCCTCCTTTTTCTTTTTCCCCTCCTTTTTCTTTTTCCCCTCCTTTTTCTTTTTCCCCTCCTTTTTCTTTTTTTCCCTTCTCTTTTTTTGACTCCCTCGTTTTTTAGTTTACTCCCTCCAGTGCCAGCAGAGCAGGGAGGACTGGGACCATTTCTGGGCTCCCCAGTTCAGGAGAGACAGAGAAGTGACTGGAGAGAGTCCAGGGGAGGATGGGAATCTGCTGAGGGGCCTGGAGCAGCTCTGTGAGCAGCAAAGGCTGAGAGCCCTGGGGCTGAGAGCCTGCAGAAGAGCAGCCCCAGAGGGGAGCTGAGCAATGCTCAGCAAGAGCTAAAGGAGCTGTGGGGGGCAAGAGGCTGGGGCCAGACTCTGCTCAGTGGTGCCCAGGGACAGCCCAAGGGGCAAGGGACACAAACTGGACCCCAGGAGGTTCCACTTGAAGAGGAGGAGGAGAAAGTTGTTTGGTGTGAGGGTGCTGGAGGCCTGGAGCAGGCTGCCCAGAGAGGTTGTGGAGTCTCCTGGTGTGGAGAGCTTCCAACCCCCCCTGGGCATTGTGCCCCTGGGCAAGCTGCTGGGGGTGCCCTGCTGGAGCAGGAGGGGCTTGGAGGGGATGAGCTCCAGAGCTCCCTTCCCACCCCAAACCATGCTGGGATTCAGGGTTTCTTCTGATGTCACCCTGGACACCTAGGTGAGAACCACTCCTGCTGCAGGGGTCCTGACCACTGTGACCTCTCTGTTCACTCCTGCTTGAAGTGAGAGCTCAGAAGACAAAAGCTTCCCTCTCCCCCCACCCCTCACCCAGCACAGGATCCTTCAGCCTCCCCCTCCCCTCCCAGTGACAGCCCCAAGCTTGCTGCCACACTGATGGTGATTAAAGCTGGCAGCCCTCAAGGGACACTTGAGCCTCAGCAACCTTCTGCAGGAGAATTAATTTCCTGCTCCAACAAGCAGGTATCCAATTCTGCAACCTTGTCCATCATTGCTGGGGGGGGTGGCAGCGTGGCTGGAAGTCCTTGGGTTTAAGCTTCTCACCCCAGTGAGCTCCTCAGGGCTGCCTGGGAGACCTCACCAAGGTGACCTGCAAAGGAATCTACTTAAGGTGGCATCAGACTGGGCTTCTGGATGAGGATATTGAGTGCAAGCCTCAGGCAGTTTGCTGATGACACCAAATTGGGTGGCAGTGGTGATCTGCTGGAGGGTAGAAAGGGCCTGCAGAGGGCTCTGGCCAGGCTGGATCCATGGGTTGGGGTCAGCTGGATGAGGTTTAACAAAGCCAAGGGCTTGGTGCTGCTCTTGGGTCCATGAAGGCTCCAGACTTGGAGCAGAGTGGCTGGAAACTGCCCAGTGGGAAGGGTTGGCAGCAGCTGAGGATGAGCCAGCAGTGCCCAGCTGGCCAAGAAGGCCACCAGCAGCCTGGCCTGGATCAGTGCCATGCCTGCAGGCATTTTGGACACCTCCAGGGATGGGCACTCCACCACCTCCCTGGGCAGCCTGTGCCAATCCCTGACCACTCTTGCAGCCAAGAAATTGTTCCTCATCTCCAACCTACCCCTCCCCTGGGGGAATGTTTCCTCTTGGCCTATCTCTTGTTCCTTGGGAGCAGAGCCCAACCCCCCACCTCCCTGCAACCTGCTTTCAGGGAGCTGTAGAGAGCAATGAGGTCTCCTCTCAGCCTCCTCTTCTCCAGGCTGAACACCCCCAGTTCCCTCAGCTGCTCCTCACCCAGCTCTGCTCTCCAGAGCTTCATCCAGAGGGAACAAAGCCTGGGGAGAGGGCAAGGCTGACGCTGAGGGAGGGCTCTCAGGTCGCCGTGGTCGGAGCTTTCTCTGCCTGTTGTGTGTGAGGTGCTGCCCCTGCCCTCTCCATCACCGCCTCCTGGGAGGGAAGGTGATTCCTGCAGAGGGGCTGGGATCCAAGGAGCTGCTCCGTTGATGGGAAGCCCTTTGTTTCACTCCCCTCTGCAGGCTCTGAGCCCGCCAGCTCCTTCCCTTCAGCTCCCTGCCCTGCCGCCGGCCAATGCTGGAGGGGTCCCCGGCAGGGAAGGCTGCGGCGGGGAGCAGGATGAGGGTCGTGGTGGCCAAGGTGCTGTGCCTGCTGGGCATCTGTGTCCTGATGCTGGCTGGCTCGCTGCTGCCTGTCAAGCTGCTGGAGGCTGATTACGAGAAGGCTCAGCGTTCCGGGAAGGTCCTGGCCCTCTGCAGCTCTTTCGGGGGAGGAGTTTTCCTGGCCACTTGCTTCAACGCCCTGCTGCCTGCCGTCAGGGAGAAGGTGAGGAGCTGCCCCTGGCTCGGGGAGGGCTTACCCAAACCTCTGCCGCTGAGGGGTGAGTAAAAGTGGGGAGACACTGCTAGAGGAGAGCAGGGGAGGGACTTGTGACAAGGGCTGGGGGGTGCCAGGATAAGGGGTGATGGCTTTGAGCTGGGAGAGGGGAGAGTGAGAGTGGAGATGAGGAAGGAATTCTTGGCAGTCTGCTTCTGCAACAGGTACTGCTTTAGTTCTTCTGGCCCCCTCTGGTTTTGTGCTTACTGCTTTCACAGAGTCCCCAGATTGTATCAGGTTGGGAGGGAGCCTCCAAGGGCATCTTGTCCAACCCCCCTGCAGGCTGCAGGGACAGCTCCAGCTGGAGCAGGCTGCCCAGGGCCTCATCCAGCCTGGCCTTGAATGTCTCCAGGGACAGGACCCTCCCTGGGCAACCTGTGCCAGGCTCTCCCCACCCTCACTCTCAACAATTTCTTCCTCATCTCCACTCTCACTCTCCCCTCTCCCAGCTCAAAGCCATTGTCCTCATCCTGTCCCTCCCAGCCCTTGGCCAAAGTCCCTCCCCAGCTCTCCTGCAGCCCCTTCAGGCACTGGAAGGTTGCTCTGAGGTCTCCCTGGAGCCTTCTCCAGGCTCAACATTCCCAACTCTCCCAACCTGTCCCCACAGCAGAGCTTCTCCATCCTCTGATCACCTCTGTGACCTCCTCTGGAGCAGCTTCATCAGGTCCATGTCCTCCTGGTGCTGGGGGTCCCACAGCTGGACACAGCACTGCAGGCTTTGAGCTGGGAGAGGGCAGACTGAGAGTGGAGAGGAGGAAGAAATTCTTCAGAGTGAGGGTGGGGAGAGCCTGGCACAGGCTGCCCAGGGAGGCTGTGGCTGTGCCCTCCCTGGAGGTGCTCCAGGCCAGGCTGGATGAGGCCCTGAGCACCCTGGGCTGGTGGGAGGGGTCCCTGCCCATGGCAGGGGGTTGGAACTGGCTGAGCTTTCAGGACCTTTCCAACCCAACCCCATTCAGTGATTCTAAGAACCACCCCTCTGCCCTGCAGGAGCCCTGGCCACCAGCTCTCTGTCCCTGTGGCAATGGAGGTGACAGGTCCATGCCTTGCCAGGGTGTGCCTTGAAGCCTCCTCAGAAACAGCTGGGCTGTGCCTGGTGTTTCACATCATGCCCAGCTCCCTTTTGGCCCCCTCCAGAGGACTAACCTGGAGATGTTTTGTGGTGCAGGGAGCTGAGCATCACCTCAGGGGTATGAGGCTCAAAAGCTGCTGCCCATCAAACCATAAAACACTTTCAGAGAGCCACAAACCTTCTGCTGGAAGGGAGATGAGTTCCCCATCTCCTAGAATCATGGAATGGCTTCAGTTGGAAAGGAGCTTCAAGATCAGCCAGTTCCAAACCCCCTCCCACAGGCAGGGACACCTCCCACCAGCCCAGGTTGACTCAAGGCCTCATCCAGCCTGACCTTGAGCACCTCCAGGGGTGCTCTGCTCCACAACCTCTCTGGGCAGCCTGTTCCAAGATCTCCCAACCCTCAGAGCAAAGAACTTCTTCCTAATGTCCAACCTACCTCTAGCTTCAAACCATCGCTCCTTGGTCCTAGCCCTCACCTCCTACCTGAGGCCTGTAGAGAGAAGGCCATCAGAGCATCATGGATCAGTTTGCTCTCCACTCAGAGCCCTGTGGACACAGCAGGAATGTTTTGGGTGTGGGTTTTTTTTTTTTTTTCCCTTTAGGGAGCTGATTCCCTGTGGATCTCTTTGCTTCCTTGCAGCTGGATGAAGTTCTCAAGCAGGGCAACGTCACCGCAGACTACCCAGCGGCGGAGACCCTCCTGATGGTTGGCTTCTTCCTGACAGTCTTTGTGGAGCAGCTCATCCTCACCTTCCAGAAGGAGAAACCTTCCTTCATTGACTTGGAGACCTTCAATGCTGGCTCAGATGTGGGGAGTGACTCTGAATATGAGAGTCCCTTCATTGCCTCCTCCTCCTCCCGAGGGCCCCCCCTGTACGCTCCCCCCCACGGCCGCCTCCGCCTCCAGGAGCTCTCCAGCTCCGGCCCCTTGCGCCTCCTGGGCTTGGTCTTTGCCCTCTCTACCCATTCCATCTTCGAGGGCCTGGCCCTGGGCCTGCAGGAGGAAGGTGGCAAAGTGCTGAGCTTGTTCCTAGGGGTTGCCATGCACGAGACCTTGGTGGCAGTGGCCTTGGGCATCAGCCTGGCCAAGAGCTCGGTGCCCCTGAGGGAGGCGGTGAAGGTGGCGGTGACGGTGAGCCTGATGCTGCCCCTGGGCATCAGCATTGGCATGGGCATTGAGAGCAGCCAGACTGCAGCCAGCAGCATCGTTGGCCTGCTCCTGCAGGGCATGGCTGGAGGCACGTTCTTGTTCATCACCTTCTTTGAGATCCTGGTGAAGGAGCTGGAGGAGAAGAGCGATCGGCTCTTGAAGGTTCTCTTCTTGGTGCTGGGCTACACAGCTCTGGCTGGCTTGGTCTTCTTCAAGTGGTGAGCCATGGGAGCGAGGAGGGAAGCAGACCTGACCTCACCAAACCTCACCTCACCTCCTTCCCTTCACCACAGCACCAGAGCTGAGCCTCCTCATCAGCCAGGGGGGAGGGACGCTGAAGCTCCACGGCCCGAGCTGAACCATCGTGGTGGGGGTGAGGTTTCCACAGTGCCCTGAGAGAAGGAGAAGAATTTCCTCCTGGGGTGCTCAGAAGGGGGATAAAGATGAGGCATGGCCCACTGGAAGTGGCACCAGGTGGTGTCCCCTGCCCTGCAGCAGCTTGTGGTGGAGGTTACTCAAAGCAAACATTCCAGGGTCTGCTTCTCGAGCTGCCTTCCAGGAGCTCCTCAAGCATTTGGATCCACACAGCCACCTCCCTCTCCCTCTCTCCTTCCTTTTACCCCCCCCTCACCCTTTTCCCTGCAGAAACTGAGCCTCAGCTCTGCTGCCTGCACTCCTGGGTGGTGCTGGAGGAGCTCCCAGAAGGTGAGAAGCAGTGAGGAGACACCAAGCCAGAAGCAGGTGGGATCAGAGGGCTTGTGCCAGCTGCTCTAAGCTGCTTTTGCCAGCTTAGTTTGGAGCAAAACCTGCCTGTGAGAGCTGCCAAAAATAACCTCCCCCTTCTGGGGCTACCTCCCCACCCCAAGCCAGCACAGCTTCCACCTTCAAGCCACCAGCAGCTCCCAGAGCTTTTGTTTCTCAGTGATTAAAGGGAGGAAAAAAAAAAAAATGAGGCCAGGCCAAGCTTCCTTCTCTGCCTCTCAGCCATGTGTTGAGTTGTTCCCTAAGGAGAGCCTCAATGTGTGGCTGGAAAATCCTCTCCCTGAGCGAAAGCTCTTCCACAGCCCTCTCCAAGCCCTTCTTGATCCTTTCTTTTGGGTGAGGAGCAGGCAGCAGCAGCTCCCAGCATGAATATTTGACTTGGAGGAGGGGAGGAAGGTTGGAACCAGATGAATTTTCAGGTCCCTTCCAACCCCCAAAGCCAAAGATTTTTAGGGCTGAATGATCCTCTTTTAGCTGATCTGCAGGCCAGGGTGGCTGGATGGGGCCTGGAACAAGCTGGGCTGGTGGGAGGTGTCCTTGCCTGTAGCAGGGGGGATGGAGGGGGGTTGGAATTGGATGGGCTTTAAGGTCCCTTCCACCCCCAAGCAGTGATGTTGGGGCTGGAAGCTCTTTGAGCTGCTCTGCAGTGAAATGAGTTGAGCTCTTCCTGACCCCTGTGGGGTTTGGGGGGGCTCCTGCTGCAGCTCAGAGGGCTGCACAGCCTGAGCCAGGCTTGGCCTGGAGCTCCATCAGTGTTTCCAAAGGAGAAATCATCTCCTGGGGGTTGTTGCTGCTGTTGTGGAAGGGCTGATCAGAGGTCCCCCCCCTGAGCACAAGCAGATCTCTGCATGGCTTCAGAGCACAGCCCCTCCCCTCCTGGGGAAGCTCAGCCTGCTGCAGATCCCTTTGGATTCACCCTCTGAGGCAGGCAGCTGGGATCAGAGGCTGGAGCTGGGAACCTGCAGGAGGGGAGGGTGCAGTTAATCAGCCACAGCTTCACCCTGCTGTGGGCAGCAGGGCAAGGGGAGGGATTCTGCCCCTCTGCTCTGCTCTGCTCAGACCCCACCTGCAGCACTGCCTCCAGCTCTGGGGCCCCCAGCACAAGAAGGACCTGG